>NW_007726256.1:377648-420573 GCF_000696425.1 Galeopterus variegatus | reverse complement strand
TTTTTTTTTTTTTTTTTTTTTTTTTTTTAAAAAGATGACCGGTAAGGGGATCTTAACCCTTGACTTGGTGTTGTCCGCACCACACTCAGCCAGCGAGCCAACCGACCATCCCTATATGGGATCCGAACCCGGGGCCTTGGTGTTATCAGCACCGCACTCTCCCGAGTGAGCCACGGGCCAGCCCAGCCCTTTAATATTTTAACGTTACTGAAATAGTGAGCATTATGCTTACCTCTACACTCAAAAGCCTAATTATTTTGAATACCTCAAATTAAATCAGATCAGGATACTCCAATTACTGCTACTAACTGTGGTCTCCATAAATCCCTTTCTTCAATGGTATTTTCCTCAAATCAACAGTTTCAGCGTATATCACAACTCTGGTTGTGCTTTAAAAATGTATCTTGTTGAAACATGGAATTAGTAAAGCTACAGCATCATGATGCTGCTTAGAAACTACTCAAAATTAATCCCTGAGAAGGGCACCAAGAATACAAATTGGGGAACAGACAGTCTCTGCAATAAATGGGGATGGAAAAACTGGGTATCTACATGCAACAGGATGAAACTGGACCCTTATCTTACACTGTAAGAAAAATAACTTGAAATAGATTAAAGACTTAAATGTAAAATCTGAACCTACAAAACTCCTAGAAGCAAATGTAGAGAAAAAGCTCTTTTACATTGGTCTTGACAATAATTTTTTGGATATGACACCACAAGCACGACAAAAACAAAAATAAACAAGTGGGACTACATGAAACTAAAAAGCTTCTGCATGGCAAAGGGAGCAATCAACAAAATGAAAAGGGAACCTACAGAATGGGAGAAAATATTTGCAAACCATATATCTGATGAGGGGTTAATAACCCAAAATATATAAGGAACTCACAAAACTCAACAGCAAAAAAACAAATAACCTGATTTAAAAATAGGCAAAAGGCCTGAATAGACATTTGCCCAAAAAAGACATACAAATGGCCAACAGAGAAATGAAAAGATGCTCAACATTACTAATCATCAGGGAAATGCAAATCAAAACCACAATGAGATATCGCCTCACACCTGTTAGGATGGCTTTTATCAAAAATATGAGATAACAACTGTTGACAAGGATGTAGAGAAAAGGGAACCCTTGCTCACTGTTGGTAGGAATGTAAATTGGTACAGACATTATGGAAAACAGAATGGAGGTTTCTCAAAAAATTGAGAATAAAACCACCATATGATCTAGCAGTCCTACTTCTGGGTGCGTATCCAAAGGAAATGAAATCAGTATCTTGAAGAGATGTTTGCACTCCCATGTTCACTGCAACATTATTCACAGTAGCCAACACACGAAAACAACCTAAGACTCTGTCAATGGATGAATGGATAAAGAAAATGTGATGTATATATTTATACATAAAATGTAATATTGTTCAGTCATAAAAAAAGAAAGAAATCCTGCCATTTGTAACAACCTGGATAAACCTGAAGGACATTACACTAAGTGAAATAAGCCAGACATAGAAAGACAAATACTGAATGATATCAGTAACTTGTGGAATTTAAAAACATCAAACTCACAAAGCAGAGAGTAGATTCATGGCTGCCAATTGCTGGGGGCGGGGGTGACAAATGGGGAGATGATGGTCAAAGGGTACAAAACTTTCAGTTATAAGTTGATTCCGTTCCGGGGAATCTAATGTACAGCACAGTGACTATAGTTAATAATACCGTATTGTGTAGTGAAATTTGCTAAGAGAGTAGATCTTAAGTGTTCTGACCACATGCACAAAAGGTAACTTTATGAGTTGTTGGATGTGTTAATTAGCTTGACTGTGGTAATCATTTCACAACGTACGCATATATCAAACCATCAAGTTGTATGCCTTAAATATATACAATTTTTATTTTTCAGTTATACCTTAATAAAGCTGAAGAAAACTATTATATCCCTAAAAAATGTGTTCTTTATTGTTGGCATTTTGTAATGATAACTCTTTTTATAGATCTTACTACATCGACTTAAGCAATAAAGAGGAATGTTGTTTAATCTACTGAGTATAAAAATGGAAGCTCGTTAAGAATAGACAAATAAGTGAAAGTAAAATTACTGTAGAATTTCAACTGTTGTGGAGGAAGAAAAATAAGAAGAGAAATACACAGTTTTATCATTTGGAGGATTAAAGAGAAAATTTTCCAACCTATATCCATACTTCTTCCCTTCTTCACTTTTTAATATTATGTTGCAAGTTGTATAAATGGTGCCAGGGTACAACTGCCAATCCCCTTACTCACTAAATCAATTCCTCCCCAAGTTTTCTTAAAGTCTACATTGAATAAACCTTGATGCAAAAGCTAGTGAGGGGCAACTTGAATAAATAAGCCCATGGAAAGAACTTAAATTTGTGATGAATATAGATTCTCCTCATCTTAGAGCAGGAAGTGTGTTGTGTCTGGGTTGTGATCATGTAATCACGTCTTGTATTAGTTCTGCAGCCAGTATACCGCATGAGCTTAGATAGGCAGCTTCTTACTTTATTTAAAACAACAGCATTGGAGTACATGAGTGGTGAAGTCTAGTTTAACAGTCCATGACACTACTTTGAAGCATTCTGCTATGTAAGAACTATTACTTACAAAAAAATTTTACTCAATCTTTAAACCTGCTCAGATGAGACACATTGCCAGTCAGAAGGATATTTTGAGTACTTTCTCTTTTTGTTTTCCCGTAGTACTAACATTGCTTCAGATCAAGCTCAAGAATCCATTGTGAAGGTCTAATTGTCCAAGTAAGAGTAAAAGGCTGAGAGAGTGGGCAAGCAGTTCATAATGATATGCATGGCTGAGCTATGAGATTTTAATGACCTTTATTTTATTTTCACTGCCTACCAGAATTAAATATGAGAAGATATTCCAAATTGTAGAAATCTTATGTTTTATGTTGAGTCATAGAGTCACATATAGATGAATTTCTAAACCTTGGCACTGTTAATATTTTGGGTGGATGACTATTTGTTTTGGGGAGCTGTCCTGTGCATTTTAAGATGCTTTGCACCATCACGGGCCTCTACATACTAGATACCAGTGGCATATCCCCGGCTCCAACATTGTAACAACCAAAAAATTGTTCCAGACATTGTCAAATGTCCCCCTGGGCAGTGGGGGGAACTACCCCCAGTTGAGAACCATAGATATACAGCATATTAGAATTATGGAAAGGAGTTGTTTGTCATCCCAAATTTCTCTCTAACCATTAGACCCTTTAAAATATTTTTTATAATTTCAAACCCTACTAATACAGTCTCAGACCTTACTGAAAATTATCAGTAAATGAGTCATTGAACTAACATCTGTGAAGAATTTTACTTTGACAAGGTTCTTGCCCTCATAGATTATAACCAGCACACTTAAACATACTTAAAGCGGGAAAATCACAAATCAGTTAGTGACAAGTCATCTGTGGGTGCCTTGTTATAGTTATTGTTTATGTATGTATTAATTATTTATAAGTTGAAATATGCATTATTCAGATTCAATCAGTTCTATACGGCAGTGTCCATGAATTTTAGAGATAGGAGCATTCTAAAGGGTTTTCAGATTCTTCACTTATGCTTCCAACCCAGGGTTTGTTGATAAATTTATCATTAAAAAGATGATAATTATATTTATTCATAAATATACAATACCATGAGTTCATAGACTAATGGACTTGGTTTTAGGGATTATTATCTAGTTCCTGATTAACAGATGGGGAAATGAAAGTTTAAGTCTTAGGCAACTAAAAAAGCAAAAATAAATTACATTTAAAATATGAGGGGAAGGGGCCGGCCCGGTGGCGCACTGCTAAAGTGCGCCGCTTGAGAGCACGGCGGTGCTCCCGCCGAGGGTTCGGATCCCACATACAGACCGCGCACTGCTAAAGTGCGCCGCTTGAGAGCACGGCGGCGCTCCCGCCGAGGGTTCCGATCCCACATACAGACCGGTTCCCGCTCACTGGCTGGGCGAGGTGCAGGTGTGACACTGGGGGTTGCGATCCCGTTGCCGGTCCCGGTCCGGTACGGGCGCGACACTGAGGGTTGCGATCCGTTGCCGGACACAAAAAAAGGAAAAAAAAAAAATGAGGGGAAGAGGAGAAGGAGAAAGTAGCAAAAGAAGGAAAAAGATACAAAGCCAAGAGAGAGAAAAGTAATACGTTTAATGGGGCGTGGTGGAGTGCGACAAACCAAAGCCTCACAAACTTCACATCTCAGGCCCTGAGATCACACAGGAGAGGTGCTGGGTGTAGTTTTTCACCTCTGAAGCAAGCTGGTGCTTCCTATCGAGGGGAAATTGATAGGAATCTGGTGGAGACCTGTAACAGCAGCAGGTGACAGTGCGTGGACAGAACCACCCTGGGCAGTGGTGGACAGAACTCTAGGATGTTTTATACCACTTGATTAACTTGATGTGCTGTTTGGCGGGGTGGAAAGAAGGATGTGTTGAGCACATTTTAAACTTTCAAATTCTGAAGACTTTTCTTATGTGTTTATCATGAGGCTTTTTAATCCAAAAGTATAACTTAAAGTATATACAATAAATAAAATAGAGAAGTAAAAGGTACAACCAGTAAAACACAGTGGTTGACCTTTGCCATTTCTCTTCCAAATTTAAGTCGTATTTTAAATCTGTCTAGGTATTCCACTGTGTAGTCAGTCAGTCTGATGTGAGAGTATCTGTATGGGAATAGGACTATGTAATTCTTTTAAATTTAGAGAGCAAATTATCTTCCCAGTCAAACTGGCCACTTCATGCATGAAGGAAGCTACATTCTGTTAGTACAAACAAACAAAAAATGGGTCACTGCATGAACACATCCATCATTTTAAAAAAGGCTTAAAGACAATTCAAATACTAAAAGGTAGTATATATAACTTCACTTTTTCAAGTAGCACTTCAGTAAAATTCAAGAGATTACATAGTTGCTGAGTGTTTCCTAAATGTCTGGGGTACCAAAATGAAAAACTTAAGGAACTCAGATTTTTACCTATAGGCTGCAGAAATAAAATTTCTATACATAATGAAAATAAATATCAATCCTATATTCCCACACACACAAATAACTTTTAATCTCAGTTTTGTTTTTTTTTTTCCTTTTTTTGTCTTTTTTCGTGTCAACGGAAGTGACATACTGTAATTTCTGCCATATGCTATTCGTCACATAGACCAATCCTTATTTGGTGTGGGAGGGGACTACACAAGGATACAAATACCAGGTGGTGGGGATCACTGGAGGCCTCTTGGAGGCTGGCTACCATAGGGTATGCTGCAAAAATATCTACTCTGACTCTCCCAACTCTTTCACCTTCCCTCTTTATTCTCACCACCTTTTCCTCTCATTTTCTAATTACTGCTTGCATCCCACTTCCCTTAAGTCCAAAGCTGGAATGTTCAGCCCAGCATCCAGCAACAAGATGGCTTTAGGATTATTTAGACTCAGCATCCTTTCCTATAACTGCAGTTTACATCTCATTTGTCCTGTGCCAATGCCGTCAATATACCTGTTCACAAATATTTTGAATATCACTTCTGACTCCTTGAAAGCATGAGGATATTTCCTTCTGAAGCTTCCTGGTGCAGTACCCAGGTACCTCCACAGTTTTGAAATTGCAGGTTAGTTTTTCAAAGCAGTATCCTAAGTGCTTCAAGATTAAGGCATTACTCTCTGGATGGTAAGGAAGTCTCTCTGTCTCTCCCTCTCTCCCCTTCATCACTCCCTCCCGCCTTTATTTTTCTCCAATTCTTTCCTTTAACTGTTTTTTAAAAATTAATCATGTTTTTAATTGTTATATTTATTAAAGAATTTGATGACTTGCTCTGTTTTTAATTGCTAAGATGGATAAGTAGAATAACTAGATAAATTGCTTTTATACAATTTCAATATTTCAGCTTTCATTATTTGACTCAGAAGTTGTCCTCAGTAGAAAAGTTTTCCATCCTTCTTTATTGCTTTTGGCTGCCTCTTCTATTTTGTAAAGAAAAAGTAAAAGAGCAAAAATGAGGAAGTCACTGAATATCTTGTCTATCTCTTCCACTTTTTACTATACCAACTGCTAAGTCAAAGGCCCTGAATCACAGAGCTATTTAGTGGCAAAATTAAGATGGGAACCAGCCCTCCTGACTTTTAAGCAAGGGCCTTAACGGAAGCTGACAGTGCATCTTGCCTTTGGCCTATGGATAGGACACGGTTATTCCTAGTCTTCCATGCAGCATGGCTAAACTCTTGAGGCCAAGTAAGGTGGGAATAAGGTTCCTCCAACCTTTTAAACCTGAATGGGGCCATCAGCATGGTCCACGTGACAGTCCTAGTTGAAACTTCCTCTAGACCCCAGAACAAGGCCAGAAATGGATTGGTCTCTACTACTGGACACATGTGACCTAGGCTCAATGGTAATTTGACTCTCCACAATAATTTAAAATCAAGCTTCCCTTCAAAATATGATTTTAGGTCACTTATTCTCTTTGTTGAGAATATCACAGGGAAAATAAACCTGAAAAAGGGATGAGATGAGAAAGGAAGAGGGCACATTTAAAAAAGCATTAAAAAAAAAAAAAGCATTTATGTTGAGTCTATTGCAGTCATAATTTTTAAAAGGCAAGAAGTTGTATTTCAAATTCACTGGTGAAATCTATAAATATATCAGTCATTTCCTGGTTGCTTAGGCCATTAAGGATATATCTATTTCCTGAGCTGAAACTAGCTAATGGAAAAATATTTAGAATAGTAATCATCCAGTGAGCATGGGCATTTGGCATCTATTCACCCAAAACATATTCATGCTCATAATTCCCTTCAGTAATTTATATGGTTTCTTTTTACAATGAAAGGTCTTTGCATAATAAAACATGACAAGGCTCCCCTCCTCCTGATGTTTTATGAATAAGGACACCCCTCTGCGACATTCTTTAGCCTCTACACATATGTAATATGAGGACTGGAAGTGTATTATCTGCTTTCCTGCTAAGCAATTCATTCACGAAATCAGTGAACAGAAAAACAAACAAACAAACAAACAAAAAACATGAGGCCAATATCATTACCGTGACAAAACTGAGATTTTTATATTTAAGTGATGGAAATCTTTTAAATAAACTTATTACACCACCTATTTGCAATACTGCCCCAAAGCTGCAGAGGCACAAATTAGTGAAAGCAAACTATGGTGTGCTGATGCTGGATGTACCGTGGGCAGCTCACAATATGACATTCACTTAACTTCTTAAAGTCTTACTCCCTCAGATTTCTTTCTCTTTTGTGGACTACACATCATTGCTGACCATTAGCACACCTCTGACACATCTGTTATGAGGTGGGAGGGCTCAGGCAGCAAAGTAGCTTTATATTTAGCCAAGGAGAAGTATTATTCAGAAGATAAACATGCCAGAGGAAAACCCCAAATGCAGGAGAGAGCCAAGTGTGACTCTGGGGTGATCTGTGCCTTTCCTATAATCTACCAGAGCCAGGATTGGGCTTTGGAGCGAAGCTAGCCTTTGAGGTGAGACCTGCGAGTGTGGCTCTCAAGGCACTTACCTCACGTAAACTCACTCTTGAGTTATGCATAATTCTGAAATCTGAGCCCCCAAGACTTAAATTTCTTTTAAACCAGTATCTGTAAAATATGGATTTTACATAAGATAAAGCTCAGTGTAAGGTATAGTTTGACTATATCAAAAGATTACTGGAATTGAGAAAAATGGCCTACTTTCTTTCAAGTAGCAAATAAATAAAATAAAAAATAAATAAATAAATAAATAAATAAATAAATAAATGTCTGGGGTACCAAAATGAAAAACTTAAGGAACTCAGATTTTTACCTATAGGCTGCNGGCGGGAGCGCCACCGCGCTTCCCAAGCGGGGCACTGTAGCAGTGCGCCACCGGGCCGGCCTTAATCTCAGTTTTAAACTGTCTCTGATTTTGAGCCTTTCTTTTCAAAAACATGACTGCTTTCAACAGTCCTTCTTTCTCAAGAACCTGTCTTTGTTTAAAAGGTGCAAAAACAAGGCCCATAGAAGTGGAATGCTTACTTTAGGATTCTATGAAATCACAGGTGGAACCACACGATAGAAGAGCTAGACAGGCCCTCCGGGTGCTCTAACTCAACTGCTAAGTCAAAGGCCCTGAATCACAGAGCTATTTAGTGGCAAAATTAAGATGGGAACCAGCCCTCCTGACTTTTAAGCAAGGGCCTTAACGGAAGCTGACAGTGCATCTTGCCNGCATTTATGTTGAGTCTATTGCAGTCATAATTTTTAAAAGGCAAGAAGTTGTATTTCAAATTCACTGGTGAAATCTATAAATATATCAGTCATTTCCTGGTTGCTTAGGCCATTAAGGATATATCTATTTCCTGAGCTGAAACTAGCTAATGGAAAAATATTTAGAATAGTAATCATCCAGTGAGCATGGGCATTTGGCATCTATTCACCCAAAACATATTCATGCTCATAATTCCCTTCAGTAATTTATATGGTTTCTTTTTACAATGAAAGGTCTTTGCATAATAAAACATGACAAGGCTCCCCTCCTCCTGATGTTTTATGAATAAGGACACCCCTCTGCGACATTCTTTAGCCTCTACACATATGTAATATGAGGACTGGAAGTGTATTATCTGCTTTCCTGCTAAGCAATTCATTCACGAAATCAGTGAACAGAAAAACAAACAAACAAACAAACAAAAAACATGAGGCCAATATCATTACCGTGACAAAACTGAGATTTTTATATTTAAGTGATGGAAATCTTTTAAATAAACTTATTACACCACCTATTTGCAATACTGCCCCAAAGCTGCAGAGGCACAAATTAGTGAAAGCAAACTATGGTGTGCTGATGCTGGATGTACCGTGGGCAGCTCACAATATGACATTCACTTAACTTCTTAAAGTCTTACTCCCTCAGATTTCTTTCTCTTTTGTGGACTACACATCATTGCTGACCATTAGCACACCTCTGACACATCTGTTATGAGGTGGGAGGGCTCAGGCAGCAAAGTAGCTTTATATTTAGCCAAGGAGAAGTATTATTCAGAAGATAAACATGCCAGAGGAAAACCCCAAATGCAGGAGAGAGCCAAGTGTGACTCTGGGGTGATCTGTGCCTTTCCTATAATCTACCAGAGCCAGGATTGGGCTTTGGAGCGAAGCTAGCCTTTGAGGTGAGACCTGCGAGTGTGGCTCTCAAGGCACTTACCTCACGTAAACTCACTCTTGAGTTATGCATAATTCTGAAATCTGAGCCCCCAAGACTTAAATTTCTTTTAAACCAGTATCTGTAAAATATGGATTTTACATAAGATAAAGCTCAGTGTAAGGTATAGTTTGACTATATCAAAAGATTACTGGAATTGAGAAAAATGGCCTACTTTCTTTCAAGTAGCATTCTTATATTATGCAAGTTATTGCCCTTTCATAATGGAGACACCAATTAGCAGTAAAGCCATTTTATATGTTTTGGCATGGAGCATTAATATAATTTTTGCTACTCTAAATGCCTAAATCCACAACAGAATTAGGTATAATACAGTACCATTCCTTTTAGAAACATCTCATTAAAAACAAAACAAAGAAAAACATTTAATTTCATTTCCTAAAGAAAAATAACAAAAATAATCAATATTTTCTGTAAAGAAACTTGATTATCAAAACAAAATAAAAACATCTTTCTGCCTGCTAGTCACATTCCTGTATAGTCATTAAAATCCGTTGTTTAAATTTTTCATTTATCATAAATAAAACTTTTTATAACACACAGGACAGTGATATTGTACATGAGGCAGAAGTATTCGCTGGCTTCAGCAGGCTTATGACACGACCCTGGAGTTATCCAGGACAGGAAAACTGGTCATTTAATTTAGCAGGAAAAAGAAAAGGCATCAAAACTCACTATCAGGGCCGGCCTGTGGCTCACTCGGGAGAGTGNAAAAAACAAAAATAAACAAACAAAAAAAACCACAACTCACTATCAAAGATTTGTACATATTATTGTCCCTGATGATGATGATGCTACAAAGTTGGCTTCCTGACACCAACTTGCAGCATTTCTGTTTTGTACTTTTCTACTCAGAATTTAAAGTAATGAAAACCACAGAAACAAATCCCCCCACTCTTAACTCTTCCCATACTCTTCAGAGACCTGAACAGATAGGTTTCTTCTCTGTGGCTCTCAGAGTTAACATTTCTAGTTAGAAGTTTACAAAAGTACAATCGGTTAAATAAAATGTAAACAATTGTTTCCTACACTGTTAAACTATAATACTTCGTTGAAAGATAAGTTCTAGTGTTTGGCAAATTAAAGGTAAGCTATCTTTGTTCAGTCTTGGATAAAATTGCCATTGGAACAAAATTGGGTTAACTCAAATTAAACTCTAGAAAAACTAAAGTAGTCAAAGAATTACAGTGTCATTTGATTACACTATCATGATCAGAAACTGCCATTGGAACAAAATTGGGTTAACTCAAATTAAACTTTAGAAAAACTAAAGTAGTCAAAGAATTACAGTGTCATTTGATTACACTATCATGATCAGAAAATTTTCTAGTGCCAATTTAAAATCTAGGTCATATAAACCCAAGAATTTTTAGAAAGGTAGGAGTTAATTTCCTAAGATATCCAAAGGAAAAAAATTCCAACTTTTTCATTGAAAATAAAAGATTGTTTAAAATAGAAATGTCAAATAATTGCATTCAAAACTATAATCTGAAAAGGGGGGGAAAACGAGACAGGTATAAAAAAATCTCTTCACTATATTAACAAAACTGCACTTCTACAGAATTGGAGAAAGTAATGAAAATACAGCAGAGCATATTTTACTTATGGCACTGAAGGGAATGATGCAGCCTTTGCCTCCACACGTGGCCCTGGGCTCTGAAGCTGCTTGGGCACTACCCCACCACACCCAGACTGAGGGAACAAGGTTCCCATCTCTATGTTCTCCACATATGGAGCTTTAAAATGTAATTTTGCTCTATTAGTTTTCTATTACTGTATAACAAATTACCATAGACTTAGCAGCAGAAAACGATACCCATTTATTATCTCACAACTCTGTAGGTCAGGAGTCCTCTGTATGCTCAGGTATCATAATGCCAAAATCAAGATGCCTGCTGGGTGGGCTCTTAGCTAGAGGCTCTGGGAAAAATCCAAGTTCTCTCAGGTTGTTGGCAGAGCTAGTTCCTTAAAGGTGTAGGAACGAGGTGAGTTTCCTTGCTAGCTGTTAGCAAGGAGCTGCCCTGAGCTCTTCAAGCCTTCTTTCTAATGCCTTCTTCTGATGTGGTCCCCTTCATTTTCAAAGCAGCAATTGCTCACTGAGTCCTTCTCATACTTCCAATCTCCTTGACTTCCCCTTCTGTCATCAGCCAAAAAGAGCTCTCTGCTTTTAAGGCTCATATAATTTGATCAGACCCACCCAGATAATCCAGGACTGAATCTCCCTATTTTGAGATAACTGTGTTATATACCATAATATAACCACAGAAGTGATAGCTCATCATATTCTCAGGTTCCAGGGTCTATGGTGAGACGTTTTTGGGGGGAGGGGGGATTTAAGAAATTATGCCTACCACAAATACTAATAAATTAAAGTAAACAAAAAATAATAAAAGGCAAATGCTGTTGTGAACTTGTCCAAATTTGAAACAAAGATATGCTAAAATCCTCACACTTGGATAAGTAACATATGCGAATGGTATGAAATACAAAAGATAAGAGTAAAATGTAAGACTTCTTTCTCATACTGTCCCTTAACCCCAGTTCCGTTCCCTGGGAATAACAACCATTTACTAGTTTCTTATGTCTCACTCCAAAAATACCCATATTTATTAAAGTATATATATTTGGGAGGACTAGATTTATCCTTTCCTGAAAGGCTTGATAGAAGTTCCTTTATTAAATCACCTGGGTCCCAGGCTTTTTTGGAGGAGGATCGAAGTTATTCTGTGACAAATAATTTAGATTTTCTAATCATCTGAGGTTATTATTGATCATTTCTATTTTCCCATTTCTTCCAGGTTCTCAAATTAATTTGCACAGAATTGAGCAAAATATTTTATTCTTACTCTATTCTATCATTTCATCATTATTTCTCAGTGTATGCTCCCTTCCCTACCCATGTTTTAATTTTATAAATTGACATAGATATATCAATTTGATTTGCTTTTTTAAAAGAACCAGTTTTTTATTTATCTGATTCTCTTCTGTCTAATTTATCAACTTTTATCTTTACTCCCTTCTTCTACTTCTTTAAGTTTATTTTGTTGATCATGCTCCTAACTTATTGAATTAGATATTTAACACAGTTATTTTCTTTCTTCATAAAGATAGGTGCTTCTGAATTCTACTTCCGCTCTGTGCCATAGGTTCTGATACGTAGTATTTTCACAGTGCTTTTTTCCTAGATTTTCGAAAACTTGTTTGGTTTCCTCTGTGATCTGAGAATTGTTTAAGTAGAAATTCTAAAATGTCAAGGTGATACAAATTTTTTCTAATCTTTTCTTAAGTTCTAGTTTTATTACAATGAGATGAAAGAATGCTGTATGTATTCATTTTACTTGTTGGAATTCATTGAAATTTTCTCCATGGTCTATTTTTGTGAATATTTTATTTGACATTTAAAAAGGTCTAGTCTTAGTTTTTAGAATACAAAGTTTGACAAATATCAAATTGTTACTTTACTCATTATTTTTATTTGTTTTTTTCTTACTTTTTGTCCACTTGATCTTTTATGAACTAAGAGACGTGCATTAATGTTTCCTATCACTATCACATGAGTATTTCTCTTCATATTTTCTGCAGTTTTTGCTTTACGGATGACAATGCTATACTGCTTCTTTGAATCATCCCTCTTTGCCTTACTTAAAGCTTTTTCCTCTAAATTCACCTTGTCATATTAAAGATACAAACTCTACTTTTTTGTGTTTTCCCATGTTTTCAGTCTTGTCTGTGTGATTGCCAGCACATTACCCTGTTTCTTTTTCATGCCTAATCAGAGCCAAGGAAGCTCCTGCTGCCAGTCCACAAACCCCATCCCATTAGTCCCAACTGGGCATTACTGGTTTTGCCCCTCAGAGAGTTTTGCCAGCTTTGCCTGAGATCTGCAGCTGTGGGTATCTTCAACTGCATTTATCCATTCTTCATCACATAGTGTGGTTCGGGGTTGCGCCGTCTCCTGCTTTCTTTGATGATGGGGTTTATGTTTCTTCTTTTTTTGTTCTCCTAATGCAGTTGAATGATTTGTAAGAGAGAAGAAGAATGATGCTGTGATCTTTGCTCTGTCATTTTAAAATCAGAACCTAGAATTCATTTTTTGCCATTCTCCTCCACTATCTCATTCCCTATGTCATGCTCTCTGGCTAAAGGCACGCTGTGCTGTGCTCTGCAGATGTTCTTGATAACAGTATGTTCTGATCCTTTGTCCTCTAAATGAGAAAGGCAGTTTCCTAGCTGGTTCCTTAAAATTCCTCTCATGGTTTCTAAGCCATTCTATGCTATCTCTACCTTTCCCAGAAGTTTCTGAAAGCCTTACTTTTGTCCCTGACTCATGTCTCTCTCTTCAGTTCAGTTTAGTATGCCTGAAAAAGAAAATTTTTTTTTTCCTTTTTTTTTTTGTCTTTTTTCGTGTCCGGCAACGGATCGCAACCCTCAGTGTTGCGCCCGTACCGGACCAGGACCGGCAACGGGATCGCAACCCTCGGTGTCGCGCCCGCACCTCGCTCAGCCAGTGAGCGGGATCCGGTCTGTATATGGGATCCGAACCCTCAGCGGGAGCGCCGCTGTGCTCCCAAGCGGCGCACTGTAGCAGTGCGCCACCGGGCCGGCCCTGAAAAAATATTTTTATCAGCCAAGTCAAAGCTGCTACTAAACTATGAGACAAAACAATAGCTGGGCCACATTATATGCTTGTAGTGTTTCACCTACTATGTGCAAAGCCCTCTCCTGGGCATTGGTGAGGCCTTCCAAGTTGAAAACTTCAGGAAGTCATAATCTAGCAGGGGAGACAGAAGAAATATTGTTCTTAAGCTTTTTTGCTAAATGCACCTTTCTATGTAGTCTCTTCAATGCCGTATTATGTTATTAGTGTTATCCATCTTTGTCTGGACTCTCCCCATATCATACTACCTTTCTTAAACAATTAGAGGTAGATATACTGCTTTTTCCTGTTCAAAGTCTGTACTTTCTAGAGTTGGCACAAAACTGTATTGTTCATTAGTCCTTGCTTCAGTCACGGAGGCAAAATAATAAAAGTTGAACTCATAGAACAGTTGTATAAATTAGGATCCTTTGTCCACAAAGAACAGAGAGTCACTCAAGTTATCTCAAGTGTCTATGGGTAGCTGTGTGTGTTTAAGAAGGGTAACAGTGGGGGCAATTATTGTAAGGTTTCACATGAAAATAAGAAAGTTATGCCATGTGGCTAGGCCTTATGGGAGCACATGGAAAGCAGCTTAACCAAGCCTCATGAGAAGTAGAGGAACACAGATGGAGAATTTCTTTCCTTCTTTATTTTTACTTGTACATATTTGTGGGATACAGTGTGTTGTTTTAATACATGCATATATTGCACAATGATTCACTTAGGGTAGACAGCATATGCATCACCTAAACATTTATCTTTTCTTCCTGGTGATTACACTCAAGACCCTCTTTTCTAGCTACTTAGAAATATGCAATATAACATTACTAACAATAGTCAGCCTAGAACACCAGAACTTATTCTTCCTATCTACTTGTAACTTTGTATTCATTAATGCACCTCTCCCCCTTCCCATCCCAGCCCCTCGTAACCATTATGCTAGTCTGTACTTCTATGAGAACCACCTTTTTTTTTTTTTTTGGATTTTACATATGAGTGGCATCATGTGGTATTTATCTCTGTGCCTGGCTTATTTCACTTTAACTTGACAATCTCCATTTTCATCCACATTGCTACAAATGACAGGGATTTCATATTTTTAATAGCAGAACAGTATCCCATTGTGTACATATACTACATTTTTTTTTTGAAGATGACCGGTAAGGGGATCTTAACCCTTGACTTGGTATTGTCAGCACCAGGCTCTCCCAAGTGAGCTAACTGGCCATCCCTATATAGGGATCTGAACCCGTAGCCTTGGTGTTATCATCACCACACTCTCCCAAGTGAGCCACAGGCCGGCCCTATACTACATTTTTAAAATCCATTCATTCATTAAGGGACATTTAGGTTGATTCAATCTCATGGCTATTGTGAGTAGTGCTACAATGAACATGGACTGCAAAGTGTCTCTTCAATATATTGATTTCATTTCCTTTGGATATATACCCAGTAATGGAATTGCTGGGTCATATATAATATTCTATGTTTAGTTTTTTGAGAAACCTCCATATTGTTTTCTAATAGCTATATTAGTTTACATTCCCACCATGAGAGTTCCCTTTTCACATCCTCGTCAGCATTTATTTTGTCTTTTTGGTAATAGCCATTCTAACCAGAGTGAGATGATATCTCATTGTGGTTTTACTTTGCATTTTTATAAATGGCGAATTTCAAGTTGTCCTGGATAAGACAGATAAGTAATGACGTGGCTAGTTCCTTATCCCCTTGGCAGCAATAACTTGTTGACCATTCTCTTCCCCTATAGATAGCAACCAAAATCTTTGTATCTACCCACCCCATACCACCCACCCACACACACACACACACACTTTTAAAAAATTTCATGACTTAGTTTATACTTACTCATCACTCTGCTTACTCATGGCTTTTACTGATTCATGTCATCTTTGCCTATCAAATAATTCTCTCTACCTCAAATTTAAAATTTCCTATGAGGGAGCACCTGATAAGTTCACTATATCACCATCATCAATCAAATAAAGCACTTGTACCAGCTCATCTAATGGGTCAGCTCGGAACAGCCTGACTGCTTTAGGTCAAATGTTCTCCTAAGATATGGTCAAGATGATAAGGTCAAGCAGTATAGAACACGGCATACAGCAGATATGTCACATCTGCCTAGAGTTGATGCCCTCAGCAGGGGCCTATGTCCTCAGCAGGTAGGACCCCTTAGAAAGGGACTATGGGGTAGGCAGATATTCCTGGATTTAGCTTACCTAATACAGAAGTTAAGCTTTCCTCAGTTCTGATGACCAACATGATGCATTTTCCCCAGGTTCTCTATGATTACCAAAAAGCATTAGTGACTTGAAATAGATTTGCTCATTTTATTGCATTTCAAGTGTTTTGTCTTTTTCTAAATACCTAAATGCAATCACTGTCAAGATAAACATCCATATGCTATACTGTCAATGGCATGAGAATTTAGCCTAGCCAGGTAGAAAGTCTTTGAAAGAGTTATCAAATAGCTCCTGCTGCTAGTTTTCCAAGGGGTTAAAATGATTAATATATCTACTTCTGTAAAGGGACCAACCATTCACTAGGGTCAGGCACTAGTGTGCCTAGAAGAAATTAGGGCTTACTTATAATTACGTTTCTGCCACCTAAGACCACAGAGACAAAGCATTTTTATTTCACTATGACAATTTAGAGCTGAATTTAGATTTGCTCATCGCAATCACTATGAGAACAGGTTTTACTGTCCTCTTATAGAATAGGAAAGAAAATATTCCAGAAGCCAACAAGCCGTCATTATAGATTAGAGGTATACTAGATTCAGAGAATAAACTCCTATTGCTTTAGAATTTTCAACCAGGGCATAGCTGTAAACTTCAGCCTGGCCTAGCACTGAACTAATGCAATAAATGCCTTACTTGGTGCAGCATCTGTTTGCCCAATCTAGCCATATGCCACTGGAATTGAAGAGGAGGCAATTCTCCACAGGGCTTGAATGTATTCCTTTAAACTTCCTGTGGGGGCACACACCCCACCTGTCCCTGTGTGTGAGATTTGCCTAATTCTTGCAAAATTATAAACTCTGCCAATCATGAGAATAATCTGATAATGTTTTTAGAGTACACAAATTAAAGATATATTCATCAAACAAAAGAGATATAAATTTAGAAAAGATCCTTACATGGCAAACATTATCATAATAATACGTTTTTCATAAAAACATTTTCAATTGCAAGATAGTGATCTGTATTTTACAGGTACATTACGGATGTGATTAAAAAGAATTCATTATAGTGAATAAGCCAGAAAATGTACTGTACAAAGAACACTCTTATTAATCAGACACATACCATACTATGTTCAGCATTTATTTGGTTTTTATCCAAGGAATTATGGAGCACTTATGATACCAATTTGCCAGGAATCATGCTGGGTATTCAGCACATGGAACTGAATTTACCTCATACCTTTCCTCAAGGGAAGGGGCCATGAGGGTCCAACAATGCAAAAAACCTGATAAGTAAATAATAAGAAACCACTGTAAAAGTATGTCTAACTGGCTAATCCAATGGCCAAAGATTCAGAGGGGATGCTCTGATTTTATTGTGTCCTATCAGAGATTTGCACGTCTTCTGACACACTTTGCATCTCTATCAAAAGTCCTTACCACAAGAGACCCTGTGATATCTATTATCAGATGTATAAAGGAAGAAAAGATATTTCTCAATTTTGATTTGCAATTATTTTGTACCCCAGTGTATAACTTTGATTACATGCAAATGTTAAACTAGGCAAGAAAGGAGAGGTGATCAAGGTTGTCATCAACTTTCTGTTTTGCAGTGAGGGTGTTATTAACGGGTGGGAAGAAGGGGATGAAGGAATATAGATCTTTGCAATAAATCACTGAGTTAGACAGAAGGAGAGTGAGGGTTATCTTACATGGAGAATAGGAAGCAATTATATCCTCCAACTCCTCTCTCATACTTCAAGCATCTCAACTCCCCTTACTCCCTGTACAAACCTCCTAACATCCTAAACTACTCAAATTGCCTGGTCATATGAGACAGCAAACATACACAGAAAAAAAAGAGAGAAAGTGTGAAAAAAATGAATAGAAATAAAATTATGTCCTTGATATCACCTTGAAAGGAAATTAACATATTTTAATGTGGTGATAGTTGCTGAAACAGTTAAGTCACAAAATCTTGGTGATTTAAAATAATAGAAATTTGGGTTTTTTTCATGCAAAGTTCAGCTGTCAAGAGAGTGGGGTTGGAGGATTCTGAACTACATAGTCATTTAGGAATTCTGACTGAGGAAGATTCTGTCATCTTCAACATGTGGCTTCCAAGGTCACTTTGGGTGCCAATATCCAGCAGGCACAAAAGGGTAGACAGCATTGAAGATGTACAGGAGATTTTTTAAAAAATAACCAGACCAAAGGAAGAAATGTACACACTTTTCATTCTCAGTCCCCTGCCTAGACTCAGTTACATGACCACACTTAACTGCAGAGGAGGCTGGGAAATGCAGTCAAGCTGTGTCAGCAGAAAGAAAGGAAAATAGGTTCAGTAAACAATTAGCCAGTCTCTGCCACAGTGCCTTTCTCAGAATATGATACTTTATATGCAGATTCACTCAGCTCTTGGATCCTAAGAACGTGAATTTAAATCAATGGTGTATTTATTACAATAAAATTCTACTACTTAACAAATTTGCCTCCCAATGAAATTTACTATAAATTAAATTGCCTGTAAAAGGTAGATTTTCATTATCATTACACACTGGTTTATTCAAATATGAGTTCAACCACTTAAAAATGTCTTTAAAATTTCAGTTCTATTATATCAAATAGAGGTACTACCTCAATTTGCATTTCTTACTTGTCAAACTTAATATTTCTAAAACTCAACATTTCTAAAACTGAACTCTTGATTCTGCCCTTCAAATCTCCTCCTGACTTCCTCAGCTCAGAAAAAGGCCTCCGGACAACCAGTTGCTTGGGAATAACCCTTTATATCCTACTCACTCTCAAGTTCCCCATCCAGTTAATCAGCAGGTTAGATATATCTTATTTTATATTTCAAATGTATCTTGAATCCATTAATATTTTCCATTTGTCCTAATCCAAGCCAGATCCACCTCTCACCTGCATTACTGCTGCAGCTTCCTCTCTACTTGCACCTTTAGAGTGGTTCTCTACTCTTACATCCTCTTAATTTGTACTTTCTCACAGATGTCAGATAATCTTTTGAAAACCCTTCAAAAGATCTGCATTGTACTTAGGATAAAACCCACAATCCTAACCAGGGCCTTTGAGGCCCTGCAAGAAAGATCTGGTCTCTGGCTTCACCTCCAACCTTATTTTACAGAATTTATTTTGCTCAGTCTGCACCAGCCTTCTTAGTTCTTTGAAAAAGGCCAGATGCCTTTCTGATTGAGGGGCTTGCAGCAACATAGTACTTCCTGTCTAGAGGGTTTTAAAATTTTTCTTTTTACCATGAAAGATATTTTCATATATGATCCCATGACTCCTACCCACGGAAGCACTAAGGCCAAGACAAGCAATTATCCCAACCGTATCCCTCTGGGAAGAAGAGTTATACGGAGGTGATGGGCTTTTTCCCCCAGAAACTTTTCAGAGGTCCTGGCTTTGTCTTTCATCTCCTGCAGGAGGCCTATTAAAACCCAAGGTCTAAACTATCAGGCATCAGCAAATGCCCAGAGGACAAAACACAGGTTTAGAATTCACTTACATCTCAGGATTCAGATTTTTTCATAATTTCTGGCTCCTAAAGATTTTTCTTACTTTCCTACTAACTCAGCCACACACTAAAAGTACATATTTTAATTATTTTATCCAGACCTTACACTGACATCTAGTCCACTATTTTCCCAGAGATAGCTAAAAGTTCTTCTATAGCATACTTAACCACTCCTCTTCAGATGGCTAACTCCTTTTAATCTTTTAAGGCCTCGGTTTAAAATATCACTTTCTCAGAAAAGTGTTCCTTGATCCTCATTCTCCAATCTGAATTAGCTTGGTGCTATTTTCTCTCATGACAACTTTCTCTTTTCCTTTGTAACCTTTGCCACAACTTGTGATTATACATTATTTTTGTGTAATCTCTCACTTCCATTATGCTGTAAACTTCAGAAAGACAGGAATCTTTTCTGTTGTGTTTATTATGGAATAGAATGCCTGCCACAATACTAGGACATAGTAGGTACACGATAAATGTTAAATACTGATTCAGTAAAAGAATGAATGGATGCAATTTAATAGGATCATACTGTATTAGAGTACTTTTAAATCCTGGAAGTGACCAATAAAGACTGGCAATATTAAACAACTTTTAAATTTTTACTGCCTTAAAAAACTATGTAGTATCATGGAAGATTAATACAAAAAATAGTGAGTATAAGAGAGATGGCAAAGTTCATACTCTGGAACCAGACTGCCTGGATTCAAATTTGGCTCTGTCACTTATTAGCCAGGTAGTCCTTGTTAAGGACTTAACATTCTGTGCTTGTTTTCTGATCTATAAAATTGGGTCAAAAAGAGTTATTTCATGGTATTATTGTGATGATTAAATGATAAACATGCCAGGCATCCAAGGAAGCAGGATATAATTGCTACGTGGTTGTTATCATTACAAAGTTAATGTTAACCAATGCGGTGACTTCAAATGAAAATGACGAGTTGCACAGAATAACGAAGGAAAAATATGTAGGAGCAGCAAGCTGTGGAAAGGGACTTTGGGTTGCATATGTGCCAGCAAGAGGCAGGAACACAGAGCCATCCAGGAGGGAAGCAGGGAGAAGTGGCTGTGTGGCTGCCCACTGCCAGCATATGAATGTGACTGACACAGTGGTCAGAGAAGGGGCTGCTGCACATAGCCTGAGCTGGCCTGTGGTCTCCTTTTGCAACATGCTCACAGTACTTAGTGCATCTGATCCACCACCAACTCTCTGTGGGGAAGGATGTCTTTGGATCTGTTTTTGGGCTCAGTTCATCCAGAATAGCTGGGAACATCAGCCAAGGAGGCAAGATTAAGTTGAGTACCTTTTGACAGCAGCAAGTATCGCTGGCCATTAAAAGCAAACTCTGTCTAATGCAGCAGTTTTCCTGACAAATGGAGTACTCTACTCACAGATCTTATTTTTCAAAAGGTAAAATACTAGATCTTTCCCATTTTATTTTGTCTTCCTCCCTTTTTCAACTACATTTTTCTCCAAATACTGAGACCATATTACATAATTTGTTCTTGTGTGCCCACTCCCACCCCCTGTTCTCCTACTCCAGGTCCTGGATCAATCTAAAATAAAGTCATTAGAGTTTAGATCTTGTGATATTTCAATGACTATAGGTCTGATTATTTTACAAGGAACAAAGTTTTACTCTTCTATCTATATATTAAACTAGTTCATTTTTAGTCACCTTGAGACTATCTACCCATAGCTCTCCATGAAAATTTACACTCGGATGAGTTTAAGTTCTGTACCCATAGAAAGAGACTACAGTTACATCTATCAGGTAAAAATGATTAAAGCTGAACCCTGAGATGAATTAAAACAAGAAGAGATTAACTAGGTCCAATGAAAGGGTCTGCCTACAGCAAAACATTGAAGAGCTAGGTAAATATGTGAGTTTTCATTTGGTTCCAGCATATCTTCAATTGGTCAGTGTTAAAGTATCAAGTCATCCTTTCTTTAAAACAAGGTGGGCTCAACCTATCCTCAGAAAAAAATGTGGGACAGTTATCCTCAAAAAACAATTGTAATATTCAACCTTCACTTCCTATTGAATTTGGAATTTGTGGAGGTCAGATGCAGGCTGGCCAGTTAGCTCAGTTGGTTAGAGTGCAGTGTTATAACACCAAGGTCAAGGATTTGGATTCCCTTACCAGCCAGCAGCCAAAAAAAAAAAAAAAAAAAAAAAAAAAAGACAGCAAAAAACAAAAGGTCAGATGCTGCTCTATCTTGGCTAAGAAAGTAGGTATTTGGGGGGATTCAGATTAGTCTCTAAATCTTTGCAATACTCTCATGTGCCATTGTCCTAAGAAGGTGTTCATGTTTATTCTGGCAAATGTTTTCTTCTCTTCCCCCACTGATTTATGCTGTCTAAATAATTCTTTTTACAGTCAACATTATTCAACAGATTACATAAAGCACAACTGAAAGAAACCAAAATCTTGTGAAAATTAAATTAAATTAAATAAACACAGAATTGAGATTTTCCCCTCAAACCCCCTATAAATACTTTTTGTTTTTTAAGCCTATAGCATCTGCTAGTCACGTGTGGGCTCCCATCCAAGTACTAACCATAAATAATTTCTGAGATCAAAAGAAACTGTGCATGTTCAGGGTGGTATGGCCATAGTCTCCCCATGAATTCTTAATAACCATAAGGTAGAAAACTCTAAAAATTTTGAACCTCCCTCGGAACTCTGGAAACCCAAATTTCTGATGTATGATAAAATCAGTATCATAGGACAGATGTTCCTTGTAATCAGAGGATCTCTACTCAAGTTTGTTGGGTTTTTTTTTTTTTTTTTTTTTTTTTGTGGCTGGCCAGTATGGGGATCCAAACTATTGACCTTGGTGTTATAACACCATGCTCTAACCAACTGAGTTAACTGGCCAGCCCTCTACTCAAGTTTTATTAAAAATCCATAAGCATCTATTGCTTCTACTATCAGAAAATCTAAAGACAGGTTTACTCATTCACTTGTTTTGTGAAGTGTTTTTGTTTTATTTGAAAAGTAATAAGCTCATGGTAAAAAAAAAAATCAAATTGTATAAAAGAATATTATTAAATAAAAAGTATTAGTAAATAAAAGTAAATTTTATTAAATGGCAAGCAACTGTCCCTTCCACACCAGACTTTCAGCCCTCTCCTCAGAAACTAAACTAATTTTTTTATGTACTAAAACACAAATTTGCCATGCCATGTAAGTAGTATATTGTTACAGGAATGGTTCCCAATCAGTGATGTCTCCTGGTATACATTTCCCTTGTGTCGTGCCCTCTTACACTGACTCTTAGCCATGCGATTTGCTCTGGTCAGTGGGGCACAAGCATTGGGTCTTGCCTTCATGGAAACCTGAAACCACAATACCACGAAGAAGCTGAGCATGAAAAAGCAAAAAGAGAGGCCTTTCCCTGAGCTGTCCCACCAGTTGAATGCTACCACCTGAGTGAAGCCAGGAGCCACCAGCAGAAGAACCACCCAGCCACTCATGGAATAGTGAGAAATATTAATCATTGTTTTAAACCAGTGGATGGTTTGTTATACAGCAATAGATAACTGATACAATGTATAAGCATAAATATGCACATACACTAATGACATTCCTTGAATTTATGAAAAATAAAATATAATTGATAATTATAAAACACATAAATGGAATCTCCTATCAAAATACAAAACGTAATTATAACTTCATACATAAATAAGGAGCTGACTAGTCTGTCATTGAAGACCTATGTTAGTAGTCTTTTGATTATAAACTCTATTAGTTTGACTTTCTACCCTGTTAAAAAGTCTGTGGCATATACATCTTAGCTTCAATTCTTTCAACACAGTTCTTTTTATTGCAGACAACTAAGTTTATGCAAATGAGACTTGAAAAAACCTTTAGTACTCTAAAATCATTGAATAATGATCCAAAAAAATCTAATATAGATAAGGGAGCACATCTGGTTACCCATTGCATCAAAGAAGAAAGCTGACCTTGTATCCAAGTCTTAAAGGTTTGTAAAGGTGGAAAATTCACACATTTATATTTCATGATCCCTGCAAGCTACACAGTATTATAGACGCCATTCTTTTTTTTTTTTTTTTTAAGATGACCAGTAAGGAGATCTTAACCCTTGACTTGGTGTTGTCAGCACCACGCTCACCCAGTGAGCGAACCGGCCATCCCTATATGGGATCCGAACCCGTGGCCTTGGTGTTACCAGCACTGCACTCTCCCAAGTGAGCCACAGGCCAGCCTGACACCATTCTTAAAAGCAGAATTCAGACGAATTTCACTTATTATTTCACTTTTCTTTCTTCTTTTTTTTTTTTTTTAAGATGACCGGTAAGGGGATCTTAACCCTTGACTTCGTGTTGTCAGCACCATGCTCACCCAGTGAGCTAACTGGCCATCTCTATATAGGGATCCGAACCCATGGCCTTGGTGTTATCAGCACCACACTCTCCCGAGTGAGCCATGGGCCAGCCCCCTTATTTCACTTTTCTGGAATGCCATTCAGTGTAACACAGGAGGACTTTTCTATTTATTTCCAGAAGTATTTTCAGGGAGAATTTAAAGCCCAGTATTCTTCATCTTTTATCAACAGGATTTGTTAACTGGATAAATATAAATAAATAGTAGATGGACTTCTTTGATCCCTCTACTCGGGTAGGCACTGGATTGGGCACGAGGCCTCTGGAGAGGAGCAAGGTAGAGTCACACCCCTGAGAAACTCACAATGAGAAAAACTGACTCAAAATGACAACAGCCATAATGGTTAACATTTTTTATACACTAACTATAACAGGAATCCTATTTCAAAGATAATATTGTCTCCATTCTATGGAAGAGATAAATGACATATAGTGAGTAGAAGTAATTTGCCAGATATCACACAGCTAATAAGTAGGGATGCCATGATTTGAGCTCTAACAACGTGACTTCAGAAAACCACATTCTTAGCCCCAACAGTGGTGCTCTAGTGGAGGAATTGCAGAGTCAGAATAAATAGCCTAGGTTCCCAGAGGGGGTGACATCTGACTTGGTTCTTAAAGGGGGAATAGGAGTTTGCTTGACTGCATGGCCACAAGAAGTAACTGATAAATAATTTAGCCAGTGCTTCACACATGCACTTAGCTTAATCAATTCTTTCAACATCCCTGTGCAGTAGGTATCAGCCTTGTTTCATGATGAGGAAATCCATATTCAACGAGATTAAGTAACTTTCTCAGGATCACTCAGTAAGTGAGAACTGGAGCCAGAATTCAAACCAAGACTTGTCTGTCTCCAAAGTCTCTTCCTTTTCTAGGCACTCCATAGAGGACAAGTACTCCAGGCAGAAGAGACAAGAGACAAGGGCAAGGCATCTTGGTGTGAAAGAAGGGGAAGTGTGCCAAGCAGAGAGGTGTGGGGCTTATCCTGCAGGTCAGAGAGAGCTGCAGTGTTCTCTTAGCCAAGATGCAATGAGATAACGTTGGCTTTCCAGGCAGACAACTCAGGTGGCAGTGTGTAGAGGAAACGAGAGGACAGAATCTCAAGCCAGAAAAACCAGTTATGAGGCAGCTACAACAGTCCAGACAAGCAACGACAGGGGCTATGAACTATGAATTCTGAAGGCTCCAAGAAGATCCCATTGTGTCAGACAGTCTTCAAAAGTTCTCCTTCACAAGGGCAATGTCTGCCATATGGCTTCTTAAACAATGGCCATCCTAAAATTTAATAAAATATTTTAGGATAAAAGGTTTTATATAAATAACTTTAGAAAATAAACTAAGTCCCTGTGTCCTATACAGTATTCAAAAATGTTGCTGCTTAAAATACTCATCTTATAATACAGTATAAAGTTTCTCCTACCACTGACATTGTGCTAAGACATAAATTATTTACTTGCACAATTCACTGCCTTTCTTTTGAGGAAAAGAGGAGAACAAAGAAGGTTATGGTTTGTATAAGATATGACACAATATAAAGGCAGGACTATAAGGAAGTTAGTGCAACAAGACACCAGAACAGGATATATAAGGTAAATTAGAACTTTTAACAAGTTAATATGCAAGCCAGAGGAAATTCCCTGCCAACCAAGTGAGTTGATGGAAGTGGAGGGTGGAATTGTAAAGGAAAAAAACCCCCCAAAAACAGACCTTTTAGATAATCTGAGAGTTTAGAAGAAAATGGGAGAACTTGGATATGCTTACAATAATAGAAACCATCATGCGTTATCATATGTTGGAGGTACAGCTCAGAGCTGCCAAGCAAGATTCATGTTTAGAAGAAGGAAATATTTTCAGAGAAATTGAAAAGAAATTTTCATTCAGTTTACTATGAAAAAAACACTGTTTGGAGTGAATTCTGCATCTACTCCCCACAAATTCATATGTGGAAGCCCTCACCCCTAGTACCCAGGATGTAACTATATTTGACAATAACACCTTTAAAGAGATAATTAAGTTAAAATGGGATCATTAGGGTGATCCCTAATCCAATATGACTGGTGACCTTGTAAAAAGAGATTAGGACACAGACAACACAGACAGAAGGACAATCATGCAAGGACACAGCAGGAAGGCAGCCACCTACAAGCCAAAGAGAGAGGCCTCAGAAGGAACCAACTTTGCTGACACCTTGATCTTGAACTTCTAGCTTCCAGAACGGCCACCTACAAGCCAAAGAGGCCTCAGAAGGAACCAACTTTGCTGACACCTTGATCTTGAACTTCTAGCTTCCAGAACTGCAAGACAATAAATTTTTGTTGCTTAATCCACCCAGTCTGTGGTATTTTATTATGGTGGCCTGAACAAACTAATACAGACACGAAACTGGGGCAGACGTGAGAAGCAGAAACAAAAGTACTGCCTCTTCAGGGACCAACTTTGTGAGAAAACTTCAAGATAAGTTTTGAGGATAAAAGTAACAAGAGCCAGTATGAAGAACAGTGACCCCAGGGGTAAGGGATAAGAGGATAATGTGCTTGGGAAGAGAATGTAAACACAGGCCAGAACACAATGATAAATGCGTTGAATCTGTGCCAGGTCAAGTAGCTGAAGCTTTCCTAGTCCCTTCTGCCACCTCTTCAAGTTTGTACTCCTAGATTCCCTCATAGTATAATAACCAGAAAACAAACGAAAACAAAAACAAGCTTGAGTTTTTGAAAGAGACTATGTCAATGACATACTGTATGACGACTTGGGTAGGAAGTGCCTCAGGTAGAGAAAAGAGAGAAGGCAAAAGGCTAGACATTCTGTATGAAAGAAATCGCTCCCTCCTCCCACAGGTGGTGGCGACAGAAAGTCCCCAGTCAGAGGACTTGGCAGTGAGAAAAGACTGCCCACTTAATCACAACTATTAACTACAGCAAGGAATATAACCTTCCCCTCAGCAGTCTGTTTTCTTAAAGGAAGATATGTGGAGATATGTGAACAAAACTCAAAATGTTTCACTATCTTTTTCAGGTTGCTATGTTCATTTACATGTTGTTTCCACAATTTAAAAAGAAAAAAAAAATTCATGGGGGTGTGGAGAGGGAGGAGGAGAGAAAAAGGTACAACAGTATAATAAGTAACTTCTCTAGAGTATTAATTAGATTCAGTTATTTGCCAGCTAAATGCTAAATGTATCCAAGAGTTGGAGGAATGAGAATATGAATAATAACTAAGTAAACATAATGTAATCATACCTTAGATTCCCCAGAGTAGAGGCACTGGTATCTGAAATGCTTGTGGTTGAAATATCTGGAATACTAAGCCATCAGGATCCCATGGCCCAGCCTTCTTAACCTAACCTGTTCTAAACACTTATAACGTTTAAATTTATTTTTATCTATAATAATTACAATGTTTCTAGTGGCCCTTTATTTGCCTTAGAATTCTGTGTTTCTCAATCCTTTTCATCTAAGTACCCCTAATAAAAGAGGAGAATGAATACATAAAAAATAAATAAATAAATAAATAAATAAAATAAATTTATTTTTATTGCTCCCTAAAGGAACAAAATTATTTCCAGTGAGCAGCAACATGGGCATTTTTTTTTTTTTTTTTTTTTTTTTTTTGTCTAAATCAGATCCCCAAATACAAACCATGAAGCACACTTTAATCTTAATGTGAATTAAAATAGTAAAAAAATAAAAATAAAAGACTCAAAGAAATGTGTATCTCATTGTAAATGGCTTTGGGAAAATTATTTATTACTGATGTTCCCAAAAGTGAAGATGAGTCCTAACTTTATCCATCAACACTGATAAATTTAAAGAATAACAACTGGATAAAAGGCAATTAGCAAAAAAGTTCAGAAAGATTCATGAAATACGATAACTCCCATTTAAGAGCATAACCATTGGTCTTACTAATTCTTTAGAATACTGCTGGGAATGAATTAGGTACAATGGAAAAAATACTTAAAAGTTTTTGAAGAGAGAGAAACTCTTGAGTGAAATAGCAATTCTGGTATTCTTTAATGTTGTTAATTATAGGTGGAAAGCATGTAATACCAATTTTGGAATGTACACAGGGCATAATGCTTTATTCCTATGCTTTACTATTTCTTTTTCTAATAAAAGAGATGCCTATACATAAATCAATCTTTATATCCATTTATCTTACTTTCCTTTGGGGTAGGAAAATTGAATGACATATATACAGTAGGTCATGATACAATACCTACTTTATCCATCAAGTTAATTTGAAATGTCTATATGGCTTTCTTTTTAATGAACTGACACAAGATGACTGGCAGAAATAGGTATAAGGTTAGAAATAAAATGGCAGAAGCAAACAGTGGAGACAAATGCATTCTAGCTGATTAGAAACAGCCGTAAAAGCTGAGTTTTCTAAATGTGGAAGGTGCCTGTTGCCTGGGCATCTGGAGCTATGGCCTGTTTTCTCTACCTGTTATCAACTGTTTCAGAGCACGTTGAATATTTACACGTTCCCTGCTCATTGGGAAAAAAGCAAAACAATGCCCCAAATCTGAAATGCAGAAAGGACGATGAATGTTAGTAGAAACCTCACACACAAAAAGAGGTAAATTTTTTGGTATAGAAACTACTTCATTATCAATTTGTAAATTACTTCATCTCTGTATCCTATAACATAATAAACACTTCTCCAGCAGAAGATTATGACACTAAATCAAATATCCCAATTGTGGTTGTGAATGTACAGAGGTCTTTACAGAAAAGGAACATGAGATGTGGTTTCATTAAAAATGAACCTTTTCAATGGTGCACATAAGGGCACACATTTTAAATCCATGGAATCAACAAAAGCTTCTGTGTGGCCTCACTGCTAATTAAAAGAAAGCCTCTTTTTCGGAGAATATATTCCTGTTCACATACAGCAACAATAGCCAGCAATAAATAGCAGACAGTATGAAGAAATCAGAGGTAAATGCTTTTAATACAAATGTTCTTTATAGATTTGTGCAAAAGTTATTTTCAAATAAATTCAAATCCATGGTTACAAATATGGAGGTCTTGGAAAAAAATGCTAAATTCTAGATAAATTCACCGCTATCCCATTAAAAACGTGACTTATGAGAGTCAAGATGAAATTGTATTTATCCACTCTGGGAGAGTGGAATACTGTCTAGCACAGTATATAGGTAATTGAGCTGGAGCAGAGCTAAGAATTTTCTGAAGCAAGTAGTTACCATGGTAACATTTTGTCATTGGCAGTACCTCTCCAGCATGGGGTAAGAAGACAATTTTGGTGTGTGAGAGGAAGATGCCACATCAGGGCTCTGCTTTTAGCCTCTCGGAGCCCTCCTCAGCCCCGCTACTCTCATTGCCTCTGCCATATTGCTTATTCCTCCTAGAATGCATTTCAAGCCTTTCATCATGTGATCACAGTAAAATGGTAGTGATGGTGGTGCTGTTATTAGGACAAAGAGAAGCAAATCATAGGAGCTGGCCATGAATCCCAAAATAGCACTGGCATAGTTTTGCTGCCACTAATTAACCTGAGCTGATATCTGAAAATTTTGAGCACAGGTCAGTATTAACTTCTAATGTCAGAAAACTGTCTTTAAAATACTGGAAGTTTTGAAGAAAAGATGCTCTTTTCTTGGGCAACCACCACAAAGTCATTTAATCTCCTCCACCATTCTTCCTGTTCACAGAGTTCAACAGTTTTCTGTTCCCTGCCCCCAACCCCTTTTCTTACAGTGACTCAGTCCCCATCTGTCTTTACTTTCTTTTCCACTAGTCAGACTCCATTTTCTATCATGTCAACCACTCTCCTGCTATCAGCATCATCTCACTGACCCTGAAGTGTGCTGGAGTCAGCAACTATCAGCTAATATTCAGAAGTTGTGTGAGGCAGTTGTTAAGTCATTGGTAACTTGAAATTGGCCACGGTGGGAGTATTGAAACCATGGAAATTGGCCAAAGCTTCAAATTAGGGATGGCTCTGTCTCTTCTTCCTTCTTCCTCTTGTCCGCCACCCAAGATACAGTTCACTAGCACAACACTGTCCTGGCTCCACTGCCTTCCTTTGCCTCATGCTTGACAAGCTTCAACTCAGGTTAAGACAACTGTCTGCTTTCTTCATATATACAGTTGCACTGCTGAATGTCTCCAGAGAAACTCACAAACCACTGCAGATTTTTGCCACTATGAATTCATGGTCTCCAACAAGACAGCCCAGCAATTTTTTGTGTTTTTCCAGTCCTTTTGTTCAATAAGATGTCTATCTTAAAGCTTTTCCATGGTTTACGAACCTCTCGCTCCACTGCGTGCCCTTCATCCTAGATCCTGCTTAGTAGGAATAACAGAAAGCTTCAGGTGGAATACCCTCAATTTCCTCCTCACCATACTGTGCCTTCACCTTTATCCCCATTCATCCCTTGCGAATCCTCTCCTGCTGTAATAGAAGAAAAGTCCGTTCTTCTGAGGTTAACTCCTTACCTCTTCAGAGGCCTATCTCTATTGATATACCCCTTCTCTTTACTGAATCTTAAACTTTTCTTTCTGTGGACCTTTCCTTCTTATTGGCAGATGGAGTGGTCTGGCCCCCAGATATCAATCCTCATCACTCTCTGAACTATGGTCACAATGGCCTCCTAGTTTCTAAAACTTACTATACTCTGTCCCTCTTCAGAGGCTTTGTACATGCTATTCCTTCAGTCTGGAATGCTGTCTTACAATCTCAGTTCAAAAAAGTTTTCCTTAAAGAAACAATTAACAGAGCTAAAAGACAACCAACAGAGTGGGAGAAAATATTTGCAAAATACACATCTGACAAAGGACTAATATCCAGAATATATAAAGAACTCAAACAACTTTACAAGAAAAAAACAAGCAACCCAATCAAAAAATGGGCAAAAGAGCTAAGCAGGCATTTCTCTAAAGAAGATATACAAATGGCCAACAATCATATGAAAAAATGCTCAACATCACTCAGCATCCGGGAAATGCAAATCAAAACCACACTGAGATACCATCTCACCCCAGTTAGGATGGCAAAAATCCAAAAGACACCGAAAGATAAATGCTGGCGTGGCTGCGGAGAAAAAGGAACTCTCTTACATTGTTGGTGGGAATGCACAATGGTGCAACCCCTATGGAAAATGGTTTGGAGGTTCCTCAAACAATTGCAGATAGATCTACCATACGACCCAGCTATCCCACTGCTGGGAATATATCCAAAGGAATGGAAATCATCAAGTCGAAGATATACTTGTTTCCCAATGTTCATTGCAGCACTCTTCACAATAGCCAAGAGCTGGAATCAACCCAAATGTCCATCATCGGATGAGTGGATACGGAAAATGTGGTATATCTACACAATGGAATACTACTCAGCTATAAAAACGAATGAAATACTACCATTTGCAACAACATGGATGGACCTTGAAAGAATAATACTGAGTGAAACGAGTCAGGCAGAGAAAAAGAAATACCACATGTTCTCACTTATTGGTGGGAGCTAAAAAAATAAACAAATTAATTCACCCACAAACACACACAAAATGTGAGAATTAACCCACTCCCATGGTTTCAATGCTGATGACTTCCAAATGTCTACTTTTAGTCCAGATCTCACTTCAATATCCACCTGCCTACTGGATATTTCATTTACTTGGATATGAGTTTGTGGACATGCACCATATACTAACATATCCAAAACTTAACTCATTATCTCCCATCCTTGTAATTTGTTCTTGTTTCTTTTCTCAGTGTGATTACTAACAAGTTGCCTAAGAAAGAATCCTGAGTGCCATCTGGGTTTCTTCCTCTGCCCTAATGCTCACATCTAATCACAAAGATCTGTGACTTCCATCTTTTGAATGTCTCTGGAATCTGTCCATATCTCTCCAGCCCATAAGAAATACTTTGGTCATTTCTCACCTAGATTACTGCAACAGTCACTGAAATGGTCTGCCACCAATATTCATATCAAATCTAACCCCTTCCAATCCATTCTCCACACAGTAGCCAGAAAGACCATCACAAACCATAAATCTGATCACTTCTGTCTCCTACATAAAGCCCAGCAGTTCTTAGCACTGCCCTCAGTATAAAATACAAATTGCTTACCATGGCTTACATGGCTCTGCACAAGCTGTGTGGCTCCTGCTTACCGCTCTAGAATTCTACCTACTCCCCTCACTCTCGCTCCTTCCTCTCACCCTAATCTCCAGTCATGACCTACATTCAGATCTTAAACAACTCCATATTTTCTTACTTATGTGCGTCTGCATATTCTCTGCATTAAACATCCCTCCCTCTCCTGAAAACCTCCTTAACTCCTAATTATCCTTCAGGTCTCACTTCCTCTGAGAAGACCTCTTGCATTAGTTCCTGGCATACATCAGGCACTCAATATATGACCATTCCTTTTTAATTCTCTTCTTTTAGGTTAATGTCAGACTTCGCAGTTTGAATTTTGCTCAATTATTTTACTAATAAAATAACAAATGAAATAGGCTAATTCATGTTTTAAAGCATGCTATTATGAAGATCTACAAACAGAATATTTTGAACGATGTGCTTATGAACTTTGCTATTAGGGAAATCCATCATAACTGTGGCACTTGCAACATTATCCCAAGCAAAAATCAACTTAAAAATAAAAATAAAAAGACTTGCTTCTCAGTCTTTGGAGAGTAATTCTCAGAAAAGGTTTACATGGCCATAGAACTAAGGTACATATAATACTCTGTACTATAGACGCTTCAGTCTTTCAGTTCACCTTCTTATTTTTATCAGAACAATGTTAGCTAAATAAATTCCATTACATTTGATTCAAATTTTTAATATTTCATCATCCATATTCATAGCACCTATTTGAACTGCAAAGGGCATAAAATATTGAATACAACACCTGTACCTGACAGTTTTTGACCAACAAGAATGGTAATTTCATCAATTCAACCTAATACGACATAAATGATATTGAAACAAAAATATATAGAAAAACAGGTAATCGGATCAAGAATTATAAAGGTTACGTGTTTATACACTTGAACATATTTAATTATCCCATTCATAACGGGATGTTTGCATTTGATTGCCCAATATAATGAATCACTTCTTCTGACTTTAAGGTACTGAGTGGTCGGTACAAGGATTGGAACCCTCACACCTTGCTGTTAATCAGAACTTCTAATGTTTTGGGCCGAGCCCGTGGCGTACTCGGAAGAGTGCGGTGCTAGGAGTGCAGCAGCGCTCCCGCCCCGGGTTCGGATCCTATATAGGATGACCAGTGCGCTCACTGGCTGAGCACGGTGCAGCCGGTCTCAAAAAGGACAAAAAAAAAAAAAAAAGAACTTCTAATGTTCTACAGAAATATCAATTTGCTTAATAAGTTTAAGATTGCTAACTTTTAACAATCTAACTAATTTTTAATAACAGAGGCTAGCTTTTTTTGAGTCACTCTATTCCCTTTAAGAATTCAATGAAAGCTATGTATTATCTTACCAAGAAAAACAAAATGCTTATATGCTCAAAGAAATTCAAATTTCTAGTGATTCCAAGCCTCAAGCCAAAGTCCAAATTTAAGAAGCTCTGTAATAGCAGAATTGTTAATTATAAGGTAAAAATCAAATAATGATATTCAATAAAAGCTGACTCCTAGGAAAGTGAGGATATTCATATTAGCCACTTTAATTTAAGCATCTTTCATTTAGGTCTTGATTTCAATATTAAGTAAACAAACAACTATTCAAAGTAAAATCTGATGAGTCAACATGTTTTCTGATTTTAGCCTGGTTGAAAGAAACCATACGAACAGGAGTATATCAGAATAACTTAAAATCACATTAGTTAAATAAGTATTTACCAAAAAATGTTCCTGATATTTAATGTCACACAGGTTTTAGAAGAATAAAATTATTTACCAAATCTCATATGCTTTATTAATAAATCTTGTTGGTACACTCACAGAAATCGACCACATACAGAGCTGACAAGTTATTTTTTATCTGCAACTACTGTATCTATTTTAAAACCAGTCAGTTCACTGAAATCACTGATCACTCAGTACCTTAAGTCAGAAGGAAGTGATTCATTTTGTTGGGTAATTGAATGCAAACATGTCCATTCAAAGAAGATACAAGTATATACAAATATCAACTTTAAAAACAATCAAAAAATTTTTTTAATTTCATTACTTTTGACAGAAATTCTATTCTTAATCTTAAAACAGGCTGTGGATAAGAAATTGTGAGTTTGAGGGGTTTTTTGCCTATCCAATGCCTGCAGTCACCTTTGCCCATGAAGCCTTTGTCTAACACACAGCCTCAATTTGTAAGTCCAACATCTCTTAAAATTTCCCACTGCCAGCATACACCACTGTAAGGATGATATGATGACTCACATCCTGACCCACAATCACACTTCCATTATTCACTGTAACACCTCGGCATCCACAGCCCCTCTCTGGTATGGGGAAGAGGGGGATGACAGAACTGTGGGATAGGCCTCAGTGATTTTTCAAAACTGCAAGCTGTTTGAAATCACTTCAGTGGGTTGTGATCAGCTTTTTGGAATGAGGGGAGAAGTTAAAAATGAAACAATACAATACAGTAGAATAGTAGCTCATACAATGAAAGGGTAAGTTTCTCTTCAGATATATATATATATATATATATATGCATGTATTTATGTTTGTTCAAGGTCTTGATATAAAAGCAATTCCAAAATATAGGTCTGGGTTTAAAAATAATTTTAAACCTTTGGGTTGGAATCCTACATTCCAGTCCCAGCACAATCCCTGAATACTGTACATATGTAGTACATAATGTATTCTTTCTTTTGGTTTCACTTCACATTTGCCTCACAATCATCCACTCCACAATCACAAGTCATATATACATACTATTTTTTTTGTTACACGTTTTTGTTTTTGTTTTTGTTTCTGGCAGCTGGCTGGTATGGGGATCCGAACCCACGACCTTGGTGTTATAAAGCTATGCTGTAACCAACTAAGCTAATTGGCCAGCCCCGACAATCATTAAGTTATAAATTAAAATGGTATCCTTTGGGTACTGTTTTAAATATCTAAGACAAAGGCACTCTCCTTAGATAATGCCAAAAAAAAAAAAAAAACCCCACAGAAAACCTATTAAAACTTTAAAAAAGTATTAAATTATTTACATTATTAAATTTTTTAATTATTAAAACCTTTTTAAAAATATTCATATCGACCTGTTCATGTACACATAAATCATTCTGATTGTACACAGCACTTCTTTCTAGGACCAGTCCATTCAGATCATATTTTGAACTTGTTTTCTAACATTTTACGTTTCCGCATTTGTTGATCCCATGTTTCTGGATTGACGATTATTAACTACCTCCATCCTCTGAGGAACCCACATAAATCATTCTGATTGTACACAGCACTTCTTTCTAGGACCAGTCCATTCAGATCATATTTTGAACTTGTTTTCTAACATTTTACGTTTCTGCATTTGTTGATCCCATGTTTCTGGATTGACGATTATTAACTACCTCCATCCTCTGAGGAACTTCATAAATTATATTGGGAAAAAAATCTTTCTCTATAAACTTTATATTTTTGGATCATTTTCCTGGGGGTTTTTTTTTTTTTTTTTTTTTTTTTTGGTCCTCAATGTACCCTGTTTTTTTTCTACTCTTTTATTCTTAGAAATAAATGTTTTATTTCAACAGATTGCTATAGCATTGCCCCTGCTTACAGTAATTGTCTCTGGCATCTCTGGAACAATCAACTGGCTGAAGCCTACCTTTCAAACTCACCAATCACAAAATTTAATCAAAGACATTATGCCCACTGGAATGTACTTTCAAAGTCTACAGACACACATGGTTTAGGCTTATTCATTTGGCAGAGCCAAATAAAATAATCAGTTTTAAAGCTTTAAAGAGTTTGTATTTCAGGATTAAGATTTCAGAGGCCCATCTTTCTTGATATCTATAGAAAATTATCTTTGAATACAGAGTTTATTTGAAAGACCATAATTTTTTTCCTGCTCAGCTATTTACTTTCAGCATTGAATTATACTTTTTAACATTTATAATTTACTTTAATATAGGTTAAGGGCTGGCCAGATAGCTCAGCTGGTTAAAGCACAGTGTTATAATACCAAGGTCAAGGGTTTGTTAGGATCCCCGACTGGCCAGCCCTTAACAAACAAAACCCAAAAAACAAATAAAATAGGTTAAAATTCAAAACAAAAGTGTTATGCCAAAAAAGTGTTGCAATGGGTATGGTGCTTAAAAGAAATCTGTGTCAAAGTACACTTATGTAATGAGTTTAACAAGCTGATGGAACTGCTATCATCTAGTTGCTTAGTTCAAAATCTACGGAACCATCTTGACTTCTCTTTACCTCTCACACTCACGTTTACCTGTACATCATGAAATTTTGTTGGTTCTCTTTCAAAATAAATCCAGGTTCCAACCACCTCCTTCTCTATCTCTACTGTTATCAAGCTGGTTTAATCTATCATCGTCTTTCAATGGGATTACTGCAAAATCTCCTGTCTAATCTCCCTACTTCTCTTACCTTCCTATGATCTATTCTTAACAAAACAGCCATCATGATTCTCTAAAAACCTCAGACAGATCATATCATTCATCCACTCAAAACCCTTCAAGGGCTCCCCAGTTCACTCAAAGTCTAAATCCTTACAATGGCTTGCATTTTCTGGCTTAAGAACTCTAACTTTCTGTCCTGCTATTCTCACTTCATTCACTTCACTTCAACTACACTGGCCTTCTTACTGTTCCTCAAAATCACCAGGCATGAGCCAGCCTCAGGGCCCTTGAACTGGCTGTTGCCTCTGCTTGGAATGCTCTTCCCCCAGACATCTCTATAACTAACCTCTCATCTTCTTCATCAGCTCAGTGAGATCTACCCTGACTATATAATAACAGCTTTCCCTCCCCCCACCAATCCAATCTCCCTTATCTTTCCCTTTTTCTTTTTTTTCTTAGCTATTTATCACTTTCTAACATATTAAATATGTTAATTTGAGGGAGGGCAGCTGGCTGGTTCAGGGACCCAAACCCTTCACCTTGGTGTTATAAGGGTGCACTCTAACCAACTGAGCTAACTGACCAGCCCCCCAATATGTTATTTATTGTCTGTTTCCTTCAGCAAGAATGTAAGGTCCATAAGACTGGGATCTTTGTTTATGTTTTGTTTTGGGGTTTTTTTGGTGGCTGGCTGGTACAGGGCCAGTGTAAGAACCCTGAACACTGGTGTTATCAGCACCATGCTCTGAACAGCTGAACTAACTGACCAGCTTCTCTGTTTATTCAGAAAACAAATTTATATTTATGCTATGGCTAAGTAAGAAGATCCCCTAATATATTACAGAAGTTCAAGAATTAACATCAGTAAATTGGTTCCAAGTCTTCTAAAAGTACACTCTCTCACCTGAATACCACAACTTCCTGGATAGAGTTTTCAATTTGAAATTAACTTATAAAATTTGTTTAGTTTTATCAAACATATGACATGGACTCATGATATGTATCCATAGACATATGGCAGGTGTGGGATGGGAATGGGCAGATCAAGACAAACTTTCCAAGTCCCTTAGAGAAACAAAAGCATCACCCTATGTAGGCTTTCTTTGCTTTGTCCTGAATAATCTTAAAACAGATATCAAAAGCTAAATAGTAAGTCTGCTTCCATGGAAACCATCACAACAGCCCATTCTAGAACCCCACCTATAAGACAAATGTTTGTCTCCCTATTGTTAAAATCTGAACCTGCCGACTGACACTCAAGTCCTACTAGAAAGTTAAGCTACAATTTACATACTAGCCTGACAAAAATGTCTGGGAGAGATTAGTTCATATGCAATACCATCTTAAATATAGTCAAAACCCTGCAACATGTAGAACAAGTTTTACATAATTTGCCATGTTATTCTGCATTTAAATTTCACCTTTATTATGTATGAATTCATATATCTTACTTTAATATTGCAAGCCTGTTCCATCAATCTTCTTGCATTTTCCTCTGCCCTGTATCGCTTTGGTAGCTGAACTCTGAAGAACTTTAAAGCACCTTCAAAATCAGCCTGCAGAAGGTCTTCCTTTGAGGTCTGCAAAATAATCACCAAGAATCATCATTACATTTTAGCCTGCATTCAGGAGAAATACATTACCAAAAGAATTTTTATTTTCCTGAATACACTTTTATAGTTATGAGCTAAGACAGTTCTAAGAAATTTTAGAAGATATTTCTAACATTTCTAATATTTAGAAGATACTGCTATAAGCTGAAATAATTCACCATAAATCACAGAAGCAATCTAAGAGTTAGTGAACAAACTAACATATTTAATTCATATCACCTGAAGATTAGAATGGCGGATTCTGGTAAAGCTTACCAAGTTACAGCTCTGAGAAAAGAACAAGGCCAAAAAAGGAAAAAAAACTGAACTCTGGGAATAATCCATGACTTTTGCTTGATGAGCATTTTAAGGATCTGATTCCAAAGCTGGCTGAAGACACAGACAATGCAAATAAAGCACATCAGAGTTACGTGATAAATACCTAACCTTAAGATGACTTTTCGGCTGAGCTCTTGTCATCACCACCTTGGTCCAAGCCATTGTCATCTCTCAGCTGAGCCACTTTAGCAGCTTTAAAGAATGTTACCAAAAATGTAAATGAAGCAAACCACTTAACTACGACTTCTCATGAAAACTATTATTTGCAAAATTTATTTCTTTAAAAAAATAACAACTTGGAAATAAATATTTCCATGCACAGAAAAAAGGCTGAAAGGAAACAAAATAAAATGTTTATTTGGATAGTGTGATCATAAGTTTTTTTCCTTTATATTTTATTGTATTTTCTGCAGTAATGCTTTTGTAATAAGACAATAAATGTTTTAATAAACAACTATAAAGAACTTTTAGCAAATACTATGATACACATTATAGATTTAGGTAGACCATGTACACAGAAGTAAGCCAAAAAGAAATTAAATGTTTTAGAGTCGTTATTTAATTGCCAGAAACTTCAGTAATTAAAAAAAAAAGTCCCTAGAAATCATAGAACTATATGCTAGTTCAACATGTTACTTTATTGGGCTAGCCAGTTAGTTCAGTTGGTTAGAGTGCAGCCTTATAACACCAAGGTCACGGGTTTGGATCCCCTTACAGGCCAGAAAAATGTTACTTTATTTAAATTCAAATGTAAAGCTTATTAACTCTAAATACTGCATTGAAAAAGTATATAGGAAATCAGAGAAACTCCTACTCACAAAAGGGCCTGAGTTCCTGTCATCACCACCCTGGTCCAAGCCACTGTCATCTCTCAGCTGAGTCACTGCAGTAACCACCTAACTGGTCTTCCTGTTTCTGCTCTTGCTGTCCACAATCTACTGTCCTTACAGTACATACTCTGTCAGATCATGTCACTCTTCTGTGTAAAGCCCCCTAACGGTTCCCACTGTGCTCAGAATAAAATCCAAAATCCTAACCAGTGCCCCCAGAGCCTTCATGATCCCAGCCTTCAAATCTTACTTGAATGACTTCTCCCTCCTTTTTCTCAAGCTCGTTCTGTTTTTTGTACACACCAAGTTCATTCCTAACTGAAAGCTATTACCTTTGCTGTTTCTTTTGTCTGGAATATTCTTTTCCCAGATCTTCACAAGGATAGCAACTTTGCGTGATCATGTTTTAGTTCAAATGCAAGATCTGAGGGAGCCCTTCTCTGAGCACCTGAATTCTTCCCCCAGCCTATCTCCCACCAAGTCACTCTTCAGCTGTACATCTGTTCCCCTTCCCTCACCTCCTAAGGAAGTTTCTCTTCTATTCCTTGTCCATCTTGCTCACTGCTGAATCTACCACAACAAGAACAATGGCCAGAATACAAGAGACACTCAAAATTTGTTACAGAATAAATGAATGAAATCTACTTTCATCTTTCTTTTACTATATGTGACTATATAATTTTTTTCCCTTCTCGCCTGCACTGTAAACTGAAACATGTAAAAGAAATGACTATTTTAATTAACATACCAGGCAGTTTTGCAAGAATCTAGGTTTAGGTCTGCAAACTAGCAATCAAAAAATTGAGCTAATAGTGGCAATGAAAACAAAAAACCAAAAAAACTTCAGTGCATCTCAGATTTATTTCCTCCCTTATAAATATTAAAATGTGATGGCAGTAAGTGGTGGAGAGAATGCTTAGCATGTCATCAACTCACCTTTACCTAGTTGGAAAGGGCAGTTACAGGAAACAACTTCAGTACAAAAGAAAGCCTCTCCAACTAAAATATCAACTGCTGAATATTGGGAAAGCATCCAGCTACCAGTTTTATCAGACACACAACATTCTTACTCTTCCCACCGACCCCCACATGTAGTACTGGTTCTGATGATTTAGAAAATTCAAGACAGGCTGCTTACATACTTTCTAGGGAAACAGGATTAGCCCTTTCTTCACTACTCAAAGGCCTCTGAGAGTACCTTTTCTATTTTCAGTGCAACTAACCTCTAGTTTCCTAGAAATAGTTGCCCAAAATGGTAGGGGACAATCTCTTGCCTGCAGGCAGTGGCACAGTTACCTAACATTCTAATATTGCCCAAGGCCTAATTTCAAGTCTAGCCTTTGAACTCACACAAAAGTGGAAAGATTGGGACCAAAGGATGAGGAATCCTACATCCTCATGCCCTGGACCCCTGGTCAGGCAGGGATGGCCATGTAGACAGAGATGCTATTTGAAGAAGGCTATAGTCTGAGGGGAGGTGCAGCAAGGGGCTTCTCACTAGGGTGGGGTTGAAACCCAATTCAGGTTTGAGTCTCTGGACCCCAGAAGCCAGAGTACTCAGTGGCTGCTGTCCTTTCCAAGACACTGTTGGTGTTGATGAGGCTCCAGATCACATGGTTTGCCCAACTCAGTTAAGTGCAAGAAGAGAGAACTCTGACAACCAATGGAGTAGGGAGGCCCAGGTATACAAACGTGTGGAAATTCCATCTTATTCAATTCTCTAACCTCGGCCTCTAGAGAGTACTCATCACTGGCACATTAAGTATACTCAAATAGGCTGGCTGGTTAGCTCAGTTGGTTAGAGCGCAGTGTTGATAACACTAAGGTCAAGGGTTTGGATTCCCTTACCAGCTAGCCACCAAAAAATATAAAAATTTAAAAAATAGAGTTACTTAAAGTTGCAAAAGATGTAATAAATTCATTCTAATTCCAGCTCTGGTTAACTCATGGTGTTGCACAGGTTTTCCCATTTTGAAAATGGGAATATCTTCAATCTCAAGTATTTGAGAATGAAGTAAGTTAAGGCATATGAGGGCATTTTGTGAACTGCAAAACAGATATAAGGGATGAGAGTTTGGTAAGTTGTCTCTGTGTTGCTCAAATACGCTCTGATACTGATATTTTAGTGGCTAAATATTGTACTCTGTTCTCACTGACATTTTTAATTCCATAAAGCACACGGTCTAAGTTGTAAGAATTTATATTCTTCTCATGGACTGCAATACAGCTAATTTCATCGTGAATGGGGAAAAAAATGCTAGCAGGCAAAAAACACATAAACAAAAACCTTACTTTCCAGTATTCTAGAAGACAGCCTGCAGTCCTACTTTGATACTCATGGGCTTTTTCCTCCAATTTTCTATCTTTAAGAGACTTTCATCATCACTATCACCTCAAGTGCCTTTGTAATGCCATAAGCAGATTATAAGCTTATAGGAATAACTCTCCATTTTCTGACAACTGTATCTAAGAGGTTTTTCCCTCTACAATTGAGGGATAGACACTTCTTGCTCTGCAAAGATTTGGGTGTCTCACTAAGAATTTATCAGAAAGTTTTCTGTTTTTTTTAAAGAAAATTTTCTTTTTTGATCATAATTTGTATGTGTGTGTGTGTGTGTGTGTTTACATGGTGGGGTCATACATTTTTTCGTGATTACATATTCATGGCCCAAAAAAAGGGAAAAAAAAAATTTAAGTCTAACATAAGGTCTTGCGATCCAAAGACAAACACAATTAACATTTTGTTATTTTACTTTTAGTCCTTTTTCCCCCAATCCTTTACACAAACATCTGACATATATTTAACACAATTTGAATCATACTGTACATATTATTTTCTTAAATATATAAACTTCACAAATGTCAAGCATTAAAGCAGTGCTTTCTATAAAAATAAAACTGCTTCAACGAGGGCTACAGGAACAGTTCTCACATATACTAATGATTAATAAGTTGGCTATGGAGATGATAACTTACTTAATGGTTATAATCAAGTTTGTAATTGTATGAAATACTAATCCTCTACCCTCTCAGTGAAGAGAGGCTTAACACATGATTTTACGACAAGATCAAGCTTTAAAAATGCACGCCTAAAAGGTAGACTAACACTTTAAAAACCAAACCAAGTACCCAAGAGGTTGTGCTGGCTTCTGGACTGTCATTATACATCTGTACTCACTACACAGAATCCTATCAGGCCAGAAGAACTGATTTAAACTGGAAAGACTATTCTCCAACTAGTAAATTTTTAGAGTTTTTCTACATTGCCTTCAGAACAATAGTGACGGAAGAGAAAAATAGTGAAAATGAAATTACTTTCCCAACTTTATTTGTTAAGTAATGTTAGCCAGAAGATAATATAGGCAAGAATTAGGGAAATCTGAATAAGCAGAGATATGTTTTCTTCTCTTATAAAATAAAGACTCTATCAGCTTTTAAACAAGAACTAGTAAAGAATAACTTTTGAAAGTTAGTGGATCTACTAACACCCACGTTTTGCTCCCCAAACTTTCTGACAAATCTTTTTAAGTGATGATATGAAACACGTTTACCAATTACATCTTCAAAAGTGACATTACGGGCCGGCCTGGTGGCGCACTGGAGAGTGCGCC
>NW_007726256.1:356606-377352 GCF_000696425.1 Galeopterus variegatus | reverse complement strand
GCTTCTATTCCACACTTGGATAAAATTCTTGGATGATAAATCTTTCTTTAAGAGCCTCTAATTAGCAGCGAATTCTAGGTTTGATTCTTTCAGGGGATTATTCAAGAAAAAAAAAATTTAAGTGTGACTTTCTTTCTCACCTTCACTATTTTTACTCCAAATGGCTTAGTAACTTTTTCTTCCTTTAGTTATGTTGTCTTTTTTTTTTTTGGGGGGGGGGGAAGCTAGCTGGTATGGGGATCTGAAACCCTTGAACTTGGTGTTGTTATCAGCACCATGCTCTAACCAAGTAAGCTAACTCGCCAGCTCCTAGTTATGGTGTCCAACAGATTTCTATTCAGCTGAAAAATATTTTTGGAAGTCTAAAAATCACTTGGAGGCATAGGTTTTAGAAGAGGGAAACATTACTTGGCTGCTGTCTACAATATTTGTACCTCCTGTTCTGGTATTTTAATTTCACTAAAGAAATGTGTGTTTGGTGAGTCCACACATAGAATTTGTCTTGTGGTAATATCTAAAATGAAGAACCTGTTCTTGTACCTGTTTTATTAAAGGGAAATTGTTCTTTACTGGATGTACCTTTGAAGCAAAAATTCCAAATATGCATCCTCTATTCAATCAGTGGCCTCTTTCCCACTAAGAGTTATGGAAGCCTCATGTTCTAGCAGTTTGATACTCCATCTGTGAATCAGAGAACACTAAATAAGGCTAAGAGTCTAAATCTGCAACACTGTCTTGGTAAGTCTTCATTTATTTGATTTTTTTTTTTAATTAACTTGTCTTATAATGAAAAAGAATTACTGGGATCTTTAAGGTAAAATAAGGTATGCATGTGTTTAACTCACATGCATTCATGTTTAAAACACAAGTAAAAAGGCACAGAGACATATCTTAAATTTCAGTGCCTGCCCTCTTGACTGGAAATGGAAAGATTGCAATACTGCATGTGGCAGTATTCCTCTTAGGACCACCCTGTGCAGATTAGCCATTGATCCTGCATCATTAGGCAGTCCAATAACACAAAGCTGAACAACTGTACTTCCCCCAGTACACATGTTAAACTTGGAGCAACTACTTATTGCATAGCAGATACCAATTCATAGCAATATTGCTAATTACAGGGCATGTTATTTCTCAAAATGTAGAGTACCCTGGTTCTTCCAATAATCTTAGAAGTGCAACTGTGTATAACAAATCCGGAGATTTCCAAAAGGCCCCACAGACAACTCAGCATATGCTTTTCAAATGTAAAACAAGTGGCACTATTACCTAGGATCTGAATGTTAAAGCCCAAAACAACCTGAGGGATGCACCATCTCAGATACCTAATTTGTCAACCAAACAGACTTTGTACAATTGCAACATACCAATATATATGACCACCCAAAGATCTCAAGCTTGTGAACCCAACTCCATGTGGATTTTATCGCTGATTAATTTTTTTAGACTAGAGTCAGTATAAATTAATCCCTAATACAAACTTGAGTGTGAGAGATATTCTTACTTATCAATTCATATTTTCCTCCAATACACTGAAAATGTAAATGCCAAAGAGAGGCAGCACTGGATTTACCTGAATGTCACCAATAGAAGCCCCTGTATCACAAAGTTAGTCTTTAAGATACGGAAATATATTGGACCAAACCTGATTCCTCAGAGATGAACAGAATTTGTTGAAATGTAGTTTAGCACTCTGTAGTGTCAAAACTACTGAAATAAAATGATTTTTTTCACTTTAAAAAAAACAAAACTGCTTTGTAATAGACTCATGAATTTCAGTTGTCTCCTTTATTAAGAAAAAAATGTGATTCAGAGAAACAATGACCTCACCCAGGCATTAAAACATATGGATTGAGCTCCTTTTATTTCTTCCTTAAATGACAAAGGAACAACTCAAAAATAAGCCTCCTAAATTGCATTCTGATGATTGCATCTAACTTCTTATTGCAATGAAAACCAGATTTTCTTCAGGGTAGGAAATTCCTTATGTATGTACATGACTACCTAACATTTCTGTTATGATTATACAGAAGAGATTGTATTTGCATGTAAATACGTATATGAAGACTGAATGAGTAATTGTAAAGGTAAATATAAACTAAGGTGAACTGTCCTACAGAGAGATATGTGAGAGAAAAAGAGTTAAATTCAGTCAAGTAAATATTGTACTGAAAAGAGAGAAAAGAGTTAAATTCAGTCAAGTAAATATTTTACTGAAAAGATTCGAATATGAGAGAACCGTAATGAGGAAACAGTCTGGAATTATTAAACTCCATTCTATAAAATAGACAAAGCTAAATTATTCTTGTTCAATTACTGAATAATTGTACAGGACTACTGTAGACCAATTACATTATAGAATAGTTGCTAGATATAGTTCTCTAACCATAAAGAGAAATCCTAAAACAGTGATTGTGGGTATTTAATTTTAACCCTTGGTAGAAAATGAGAAAGGGTGATTTTTTTCTCTTGTTCAGGAAATCAAATAACAAGCAAGCCAGACTTTCCAGATTCACAGCACAGACCCTGCAGCTTTAAGCTCTTTCACATAAACACAGTTCAGTCATTCCAGGACAGACACATACAATTTCCTACCCAAGGATGTTTAGGTGGTAAAATCCCCTACTGGGAGAGAAAATTTAAAAAAATCAAATTGGCAATCAAATGGGGAGGTCAGAAAGCAAACCACACGTAGGCTATAGATAAGTGGTTATGTCTGTCGTAAAATTTAACCCATCGGAGACATAAATAACAGAATGCCTACATCAAGCACTTGGGTATTCTGCTTTATTGCTGACCCTAGCCAGCAAGAAAAGCATTTTTTGCTGCCACAGAGATAATGCCTCTAATGTGACCCTAGGCTCTCAGAAAAGAGCCATGATCTTCTCTAGCCAATTAAGGAGTGGCGTGGACCAGGCTCCAAAAGCCACTGCACAGCAGTGACCACTCAGTACTTCCTTCTCAGCAGACTGGGGAGAAGAGGAAGAAAACAGGGGACCACAAGCCTCTTCCTGGGATACAAGGAATTTTCACAGAGGATAGCAGATTTCCTACAAATGAAGTTTAATGAAAAACAGTCTCACCGCCAGAAGCCGAGGCACAAACAGACGATGCCCCATCCCCAGAAGTTCCAGCACTCGACACGCATACTCATTCACCAGCTTGCTCCTCTCGTCGTGCATGTCCTGGGACTTTTTGACAGGAGGTGTGAGCTTAGCAGCTGGGGCTGGGCAGGGCACCCCTTCTTCCATGAGCAGTAAGTAGGTATCCAGAATGAGAAAGCTGGATCTCTTATCCACAATTTTAAGAACTGCAGTGGGAGGGGAGCCAGGCTTGGGTCTCCCCAAGAGGATGAACAAGCCAGTCTGTGGTGGGAACTGTCAGCTAATGTCTCCACAAAAAAAACATTTTGGCTAAATTATCCACTGTGCAAGAGCCCCAATGCAGACTGGAAAACGAAATAAAATCAAATACTGATCTAAATAAAAAACGGCAAAAGCAACCAAATGCAAGAAAATGGCCAAGAGTGATGCAGGAGAGTTCAGACACATGAGTAAAAATGAACAAGCTGCTTAGAAGGGTCTAGCATGTGAGAGTGAGTGTGCATGTGTGTGTGTGTGTGAGCAGGCAGCAGCAGCAGTAGCCAGGAAGCCAGGGCAGTTGTGAAGCTGCAAGGAGAAAGGATGAGCTCATTGCAATCCTTGATTCGTGACAAGCAGCGATGCTGCTGCTGCTGCTGCCACCGCCGCTGCCGCCGCCTCTTGCCTCTCGCTGTGAATCAGTAATGAAGGGGTAGAAAAGGAAGGGGAGGGAAAAGGAGGAGGTGGGTGAATGAGCATGCAGAGTGTGTCTCAGGGGAGAATGCTGTAATAAGAAGCCAATAGTGAGCTGTTGGACAGATGCGATTCCCCCTCCCAGTCCACCTTCAATCAGTGTTAGTCTGACAGCTTATGCTGTTGAATCCTAAACCCACAGACAGATGAACTACCTTCTCCTAACATGTGATGCTCACAGAATAATCAGCCAGCCAGCCATCGAAAAGGCTGACCTTTATTCACTCCTGCTTTCTAATAAGGAGAGAGCAGACAAAAGTCTGATATTATACTGTGTATTTAAAGTGGGATGCTCCAATCCGGGTTAGATTACTGAAATCTCCAAAGAAAAGAGGTATTAGGGTGAAATGACAGAGTACGGACTAAAGAGCAAGGACCAAGCATCTAACAAATGATATACCCTCAAGTTGAAGTTTTTATGCAATAATAATGACTTTTTGCAATGCTAGATGTGCAGAGCATTTCAGCACGCTGGGAAGGCTGGCCACAATTAAAAGGAAGATTTTTATAAACATGCCATATGCTAAAACATAAAAACCTACATGTATACCTTTAAAAACTACTAAAGTTGAGACTCTCAAAGGAAAAATAACTTTGTAATGCCACAGACCTTGATAAATACTCAATAAAGAGTTTAAAACGTTTTAATAATCTCTGGTCAAATTAATCCTTCCCTACTAATAATATAACAGAAAATTATCCATAGTTTAAAATTTTACAATCTTAGTGCTAAAGTATTATATTAATCTCACTGATATGAATAATCAGTCAAAGTCAAATGAAGGCAAAGGGACAAGATCACCTCTAGGGACAGTCTCTTAACTTTATCCTAACAATTAACTAATCCATATTCGACATCTTGGTTTTACAGTTGGTCTTAAATACCAGACCTGTTTCTCCATACAAGTTGTAGCATGGTACAAAGAGTAATAGAACTAAGAGGACCACAGTAGGTTTTTCTGAGTCTTAGTTTCCTACTATGGCAAATAAGAGTTACAAATCTGCAGGTAACCACTCAGAAACATATTTATTGACATATCTCTGTAATCCTGGTTAAAGAAATAGATTAATTATGGAACTGGAATTAAAGGGAAAGAAATAGGAAGAAAGATATTGCCTCCCTTAAAAAAATATTGTTTGGTTTCTTTTTCTAAGATCTCAGGAAAACAAAACTTTTTTTAAAAAAAGTTAACCATTTTAAGTATTATTTAACAAAAATATCTTGCATGAGATACTTATATATTACCGTCAAGCCTTTTATTTCTTCCAAAAATTATTTCTTAAAAAACTATACAAAGTAAAGATTGTAATGGAAAATGATAAAAAGCATTAGAATACTACATACATATAAATATATTTCAGGCGCCGCCGTGCTCCCAAGCAGCGCACTGTAGCAGTGTGCCACCGGGCCGGCCCTTTTCTGATGACTTTTTAAAGGTTAGGGGAGATGTTTCCATCCAGGTGACTTGGTCTCAAAGAACACTAGCAGAAACACTTATTTTTTATTTTATATAAACCAAAACCAAAAAACTTCTTGCCCAAAAGGATTCTGGTAAACAGAAGTAAAAATTAATCAAATGATTTTGGAGCTATATGGTTTGGCTCTGATGCTCACAAAAGAAGTTAAAGTTATATGTATGTACTATTTATTAATTGTAATAATTAAGATATGGTATCTTAATGAGCAAACCAAGTTACATTTGAAACTTTAGGTACATTTAACAAAATGCTATATAAAAGGCACTACAACAAGTGGTCATGTATTTCAGTTTCTCCAATCTCTTCATTAGGCTTCTCCTTAAAAGCCTATCATTCTTTCTTCCAAAATTTCCATAATTTTTCAGCTCTGGTCCTATTTTCAGGTCGTCCTTTCACAACAGTTTTTGATCAATATCAAGTAAAATAACCCTTCTAGAATATCACTTGGTGAAATGGAAGAATTAATTCTAGGGAGCATTTCTTCCTCTTCCTCCCCAAACCCCAAATGATATATTTATTGCTGATGAGAATCAACAATAAATCACAGAATTCTTTTTTTTTTTTCCTTTTTGTCTTTTTTCGTGACTGGTAACAGGATCGCAACCCTCGGTGTCGCGCCCGTACCGCGACCGGCAACGGGATCACAACCCCCGGTGTCGCGCCCGCACCGCGCTCAACCAGTGAGCGGACCGGTCTCTATATGGGATCCGAACCCTCAGCGGGAGCGCCGCCAGCACTCCCAAGTGCCGCACTCTACCGAGTGCGCCAACGGGCCGGCCCCACAGAATTCTTTTGAGAAAAAAATTTTTGAATTATAAAGTAGTCTAAAAAATGCAATAATATATAAGAAACTCTTCTGAATTAACCAGTTAATAATACATACTTTCTCAAATTTCCCTACATTATTACAAAGGAGTTTTGTGGGGGGGGGGTTGTTGTTGTTGTTGTTTTTCTTTTGAAAAGTAAGTTCAGCAGCAATATGGGAAATTTAATATGGGAAATTTGAATGAATCACCTATAGAGGAGGAAAAACTTTCTCCTTCTATCCTCCTATGTAAAGCTTCTTTTTATTTATTTTTTTAAAAGATGACCAGCAAGGGGATCTTAACCCTTGACTTGGTGTTGTCTGCACCATGCTCTCCCAAATGAGCTAACCGGCCATCCCTGTATAGGGATCTGAACCCGTGGCCTTGGTGTTATCAGCACCACACTCTCCCAAGTGAGCCACAGTGAGCTGGCCCTCTCCTACATAAGCTTTCTGCCTGGGGTCCTGCAAATAAGTCGGACCAAAAAGACAGGTTAACAAAAGAGAAAGACAAACAGAAGTCTATTAACATGTGCAATGTGCAAACACATGGGAGAAATTCAGCAATAAGTAACTCAGAGGTTATTTATTGGTTAGAACTTCGGGCTTATATAGCATTTTAACAAAAAACAGTAAATTTGTAGAGAAGTGACAAGACCAAGGAAAAGGACTTTGAGCTTCAAGGGCAACAAATTGTAGGAAGGCAAATATGTGGGGAAACTACTAGTTGATAAAGGCTAGTTAGTGAGATTTGTTTGTGTAGGCTGTATGTGTAGACTCTTTCTCGGTGCCATCTCATCTCCGATGATAAGGCTGTTATCCCCTTCCTGGTATGGAAAGGTTGGATGGGGGGGTTACTTTCCACAAGGATAATTTATGCTCTACAGTCAGGCAGATAGGGAGATGGAACAGAGCTTGTCTTATGTCTACTTTTGCTTAATTGCCTTAAGCTCAAAATAATCCTTATGCCAGAATGTGTATTTTGGGTGGCATACTCTGAAGCCCATCACAGCCAGTGAGAGAAAGGAAGAGAGAGGGCCAGACAATGGTCTCAAAGCACAGTCTAATGACTAGAAGTGTCATTCTCTGGAGTTCTGGAAGCAGGTGGTTGGTAGTGTAATCTTAATTAGAGTTGTGCAGTTGACAGTGTTCTTCATGAGCCACTCCATTGTGTCATGGTTGCTAGACATGTTCGGGACATAATAGATATCCACTGTAAAAAGGAAAGCACATTTTACCTAATTCATGGACTTATACATAAGAACACTGAGTACAAAAAAACATGCCAGGTAATTACTTTCCAACCTGCAGAAGCTTAAAATCGGGGAGATATCCAAACACAAATACAAAGCAGGGTGTGATGAACACTATAAAAGGAAGAACATACTGTGTGCTATGATGTAGGCATGTCTTTGTTATCCACAGTAGATACAAACAAAGGTAGACTTCTACTAGTGGGATTAGTCTAGACCCAAATCTATAAGTAATGATAATTAGACATATTTCTAAGAGCAAAACAGGGCATTGCTTATTACATCATCTTTTAGTCACATGTACTGGCTATATGACGTGGGTAGGTCACATAACACTTCTCTGATCCTCTGTAAAATGGCAACATTACCTACCTAGCTAGCTAAGTTGCTCTGAAAATTTAATAAGTTAATACATATAAAAGAATTTCTCATAGTGCCTAGCACATGGTGGGTGCTCAGTAACTGGCAGTTTTCTTTATTCTTTCCAGGAAGTGATGCAGAAGAGAACATGTTGTGTAAAATGCATTGTGTTCATCTGGGTTAGGGTTTAGAAAGATAAAAAGTACTGTAGATATATTAACAATAGAAAGAGTCAGCCAAACACTGACATAAGTTGTTCTTATGAGACTACCTGCCTTTTCAGTTAACTCTTAAGATACAGACACATTCATAGTAAGTAGTAAACGATCCATGCTCTTTTCAACCAAGAGAGGTAAAATTTCAAAAACTTAGTTCTCTAGCTATTTCTTTTTTGTCTGATAGACTACCTTTAAAAGGTTGAACCCTCAATAGTTTGGCAAATTCTGAAGATCCAATAAACAGGCCAAATAAAGACAGCATAATAAGTGGTATTGGTATCTCGGTACTATAAAATCCTGCAAAACTCACACTTTCTGCCATTCTAGTCTCGATTCTGCTCAACACTGTGTTACATGTTTCTGGACATAGGTATATCAGATGCTTCTAACTTTATGGATTATTCAAGTTACTTGAAGAAAAGGCTAAAATGAAATGTAATGAGACTGAGCTTACAAGTTATATCACAGGGAAATGAGTCTCATTATTTTATAGTTGGAATTCATACATCAAAGAATTAGAGCACAAAAAAAAGAATTAGAGTACAAAATAAAGATATTACATAATTAATTGACATTGAGGTGGGTGGTTCAGGTCACATGTCTACAGGAATTTGAAAAAAAAAAAGATTCCTGTAAAATACTGTAGACTTACCTAGTTTTTTAGGAATGCTCTAACCTCTTGTGAGACTTAAGGCATAACTGTTAAAGGAGGTTTTTGTTTTTGTTTTTGTTTTTAAACAGAAGAGAGAACTTTCCCCTATCAAAAGCAATTTAATAACACTGAACAATTTTGGGAGCATGACTAATACCTTATTACCTATCTTTGTGATCAGATTCTACTGTAATGCCTTGATTAAAAAAAGAACTTCTATCACAACCTCTTTGAGAGTTGGTCGTTTTCTCTCTGCTTCCATATCGTCATAGACAGGTAGCTCAAGAGGCTGCCTATTTTATTATTGGACACTCGTATTTGTTAAAAAAGGACTATAGATAGTAAGCCAGAAATCTGAAACTTCTAAGTCACTAGGTTAATACATAAATATTTTTAACCACTTTATTGAGGTATGATTGACATATAAAAAACTCTAGATACTTAATGTATACAACTTGATGTATTTGGACGTAAGTATACACCCATGAAACCCTTATCGGTATGAATGCCATAAACTGAATCATTATCTCCAAAAATTACCTCCCATCTCTCTCTCTCTCTTTTTTTTTCCCTTCCTTTTATGGTTAGAGCAGTTAATATAAGATCGACCTCAGTTATATATTTTATTTATTTTTATTTTTTGCAGCTGGCCAGTACAGGGATCAAACCCTGAACCTTTGTGTTGTCAGTACCATGCTCTAACCAACTGATCTAACTAGCCAGCACTCAGTTATTTATTTCCTAACAATAGGGAATAAGTATACTTTTTTTCATGTGACATTAAGTAAAATATTTTAAGACAGTCTTCATTTTCTTGTCTTCAAACTAATCATCCTTGATGCTAACTGGGTCTCCTGTGAGGTGGTTTCTAGACAATTCTAGACTGTTCACAGTCCTGCCTGCTGCCCAAGGACACACTTGTTTGGAAAGTGTCTATCAATATAGTGTTGTCCACACTGAAATGGATACTCTAAATATGATAAAAGAATCATAAAATAATGGTATCGTGTTAGACCCTAGAAAACATCAAAGTCTAACATGTTTATCCTATTGATGAAAAGACCAAGGCAGCAGATAAGTGCTCATGATCATAAAACTTGTCAGGGGCAGAGCCAGGAACCCAAGATTCTGGAGCACAGATGCACGGCAGGGACCTAGCATTTCCTGCACTGTATTGCTATCTTTCGATTAATGTAGCCCACAAAGAAACTATCTTATTAGGAAGACTATGCTTTACCATTTTATTCCACATAGAAATTGGTAAGGAGCCTGTGCCTGCCAACTGCTATGAATGGATCTAAGATTCTAAGATTTGAGTTGAGAGAAGTATCCACAAGCCTGCCTTGAGGAAAGTCACTTCTGAACATACATTTATGGTAATAAAGTATATCTGCCTTCTCAACTTTTAACTGATAAGCACTCTCTTTTTCAATCAAACCATTCAAGGGACTACCGCCTTGGCAGCTCAGCCACAGTGTCTGTGTAAGAGCTGCTTTCTTGAAGCCATGTTAGTGACACAGGCTTGAAAATGGAATGTTAACTCAGGGCTTTCATCCCCTTTCCTGGGTAATATGTATAAAGCTCATATTTATGTTCAGGCTTAAGCAGAAGGTACAAGCATGTTAGCTGAAGCCTGTATTTTTAATTTTAAATTGATAAGATTAAAATTATGATATAAAGTTCTCACAGATTAGCTCTGGTTGTTAGAGTGTGGCCTTGCACACCAAAGTTAAGGGTTAGATTTCCTGTACTGGCTAGCTGCCATAAATAAATAAACAAATAAATAAAATTATGACATATAGAATCTAGACTATTCCCTGATCTTCCAAACCTAGACAAGCATTTTATTTTATTTTATTTTATTATTATTTTTCTTATCGGACCCTCACGTAAGAGGTACCCTCCCCCCATACTTGGAAGAAAAAAGCATCATTATCTCTGAAGATGGAGGGATATCAAGTGGAATCTGAACATATAGGCCTTGCTAAATCTCTCCTGTTAACTACTCTTAGCTCATATACTTTGTCTTTTCACATTTTTCCATGACTCTCCATTCTTCATCAAATCTAGTATAAAACTCCTCAGGTTTAACCATTTCTTCAGGACTTCATTATCTTATGAGGGCTCCTGTGTCATGTAAAACTTATATTAAATAGATTTGTATGTTCTTCTCTTGTTATCTGTCTTTTGTTACAGGGGCCCTAGCCAAGTACTTAGAAGGGTAGAAAGATAGATATTTTTCCTCCCCTACACTAGGTAAATGGTAATTACAACTATACTCTTTGGATAACTACACATAATATAGTTAAGTGTTTTAAATCTAATTTGGGTTATTCAAAATAATAAAGGAAGTACAGGTGAACAGGCTAGATCCTGGAGGGTAATAAAGTTAGTCCAGTGGAAACAACAGGATTTACAGTCATGTAACTATGAATATACCAAGGAATTAACACATCTTGGATTCTAAAAGAAATGACAAAAACAAAAAGCATACAAAGCAAAAATTTACACTCAAAGAATAGCATCTGTACCCTGGTAATCTTTTCCATACCCTGTATTTTATTAATATCAAACAACCCAATCATTGACCAGCCCTCTCTCCCAACCTGTACATCTACCTCCTTACTGAATATATGCAACCTCACATGCAACTTACCCTCAATGTATCCAAAGTCACCATTTCATCCCCAATGCAATTACTCCTCTTGCATTTCCTATTCCAGCTCACAGTACCTTCATCCACCCAATTACTCAAGCAGTCACCTGGTTATCATCCTAGAGTCCTCCTTTTACCTCTCCCTACACCCAACTCATCATTCAGGTCTGGCTGATTCAACCTTCTCACCACCTATCAAAGCTATTCCCTCCTTTTCCATTCCCATCATTTCTTATTTGAGGTCAGCTCTCAGTATGAAATCAGATTGCCACCATCTGCAATATTCAAGTTATTTGACGTTTATTGCACATACCAGGTAGTTGCATACCTCCATGTCTTTTTTTTTTTTTTTTTTTATGTTTTCATGTTTTCTTGAACTGTGGAAACATTCACTTGCTTTTTCTTAATCTGTCAAACTCAACTCTCAAATATTACCTCCTGCAGGAACCACTTCCTCAACCCCCCGGGGGATTGGGGTGGCCCTCCTACCCATGCTTGTCTATCTCATAGCACTTGCAGGCTTGTATGTAAATGAGTTGCACTGAAATTAATGCTTGGGGTCATTCTCCCTTGCTAAGGTGATAGGTACTGTGTATTTTCTTTCTTTTTGTCCTAAAAACGCAGCAGAGGCAATTACTTGACACACAATAGCTACGCCTTAAATGTTTGCTGAAATAGTTCAGCATTTAAAAATGGGTAAAATACTATTATCATCAATGGAAGGGATATATGTGCATTCTTCTGATTAGAGATATTGGTACTTTAATATTTTGGAGCCTTTGCTATGGTTTGGAAGTAATTTGCCAAAAATTTATGCTGAAATTTAATTGCCAGGGGCTGGTGGGTTAGCTCAGTTAGTTACAGTGTGGTGTTGTAACACCAAGGTCATAGGTTCAGATCCCAGTACTGGTCAGCCGCCACGAACAAAAAAATAAATTTTTCTAAATTGCCAGTGTAATGGTGTTGGGAGGTAGGGACTTAATTAGGTCATTAAGATGGATTAATGCCTTTCTGTGAGACTGGGTTAGTACTCTCAAGACAATTAGTTCTCACAGGAATGGACTGGTTCTTGCAAGAGCAGGTTGTTATAAAGCAAGGTCACCTGTCCCCTTTAACCGCATTTACATGCACCCACCTCCCCTTCCATTTTCCCATCATGCTATGAAGCAACATGAGGCCCTCACCAGATGTGGCCCCTAGACCTTGGACTTTCCAGCCTCCAGAACTGTAAGAAATAAAACTCTTTTCTTCATAAATTACCCAATCTCAGGTATTCAGTTACAGCAACAGAAAATGGAGTAAGACAGCCTTTTAAAATGCTTGTTTGTGGGCTGAGCCCGTGGCGCACTCGAGAGAGTGTGGCGCTGGGAGTGCAGCAGCGCTCCCGCTGCGGGTTCGGATCCTATATAGGGATCTCTTCATAAATTACCCAATCTCAGGTATTCAGTTACAGCAACAGAAAATGGAGTAAGACAGCCTTTTAAAATGCTTGTTCGTGGGCTGAGCCCGTGGCGCACTCGAGAGAGTGTGGCGCTGGGAGTGCAGCAGCGCTCCCACTGCGGGTTCGGATCCTATATAGGGATGACCGGTGCACTCACAGCGCTCACCGGTGCACTCACAGCGCTCACTGGCTGAGTGCGGTGCGGTCGGTCTCAAAAAGGACAAAAATAAATAAATAAATAAAATAAAATAAAATAAAATGCTCGTTCGTCTTTGTAGAATGTTCTCCATTTTTCCTTTAACATCGGTCTCAAAAAGGACAAAAATAAATAAATAAATAAATAAAATAAAATAAAATGCTCGTTCGTCTTTGTAGAATGTTCTCCATTTTTCCTTTAACAATTATTCAAAATGTTGTCAGGGGAAGAACACAAGCTGAGATGTCAGAGAGATCTGGATTTAAACACAAAATTTGATGTCCAGTGTGACTTTAGGAAATTTAATTAATCTGAGTCTTGTTTCATTAAGAAAATGAGGTTAAAAACAGTAATCTTAGGAAGTTGCTATTGCTATTAACAACTGTGACATTTCTAGCGTGATAAACTGGGAAGATAGGGAAGGGATTAACAACTCACCAAAGTGGTATGAAAATTACTTTAAACTGGAAACATCTGACAATCAGCAGCCATAGAAACATCATCTAAATGTAAGTAGAGTCTCCAGAAAATATAGCTGCCATTGACCATACTCCAGGGAGTTTCAAAATTGGGGAAAGACTGATCCTTAGCAGGAAATGAAAATTCAGCTATTCATTAGCATCAAAAAGTCCACTAGAAACTTCCATACTTTCCCACTGAAGCTCTTAACTCTCCCTTCCTCCTTTTTGTAAAATTGATGTATAAGCCTTTATTGCCTGCTATTCGGGGAGGTATTCATTATGAGCAAACTCTGAGTGCACAATGGAAATAAACCTGGTCTTCGCTCTGGTTAATCTGTCTATTGTCAGCTAATTGCAGGTTCCCCACCATTTCAACTCAAGATGGCAGAGGAAAAGACTCCCTCCGAACAGTGATAAAGATATTAACTGATAGGCAACTGAAAAGGGAAAGCACTGGAGACAGCAAAGAATGGAAGATAAATGGAGTCAATAAAGATTATGTAACAATGTGTTGGAGATTTCCCAGAGGCCACGAGAAATATAAATCTGGAGCCCAGGGTTGAGTTTAGAAATCACAAGTGGGCAGATGAAAGACGTGAATGAGTAAGGTCACGTAGGGAAAATTTGAGTAATGAAGAGATGTTCTCACAGCATATCTTGATATTCTTTTCTTAACTACCCCGGGTTTAATTTAATGATTACTTGTATAAATTTACTGTTAGTGAAATTACCTGCCCTATCCAGTAGTAAGTTTCTTACGTAGACAGTGTAGGAGACCAGAATATGCCACTCCACAATATGGGTTTGTTTGGTTTTTTTTTGTCTTTTTATTAAACATTTACCTGTACATATTTGTGGGGTACATATTTGTGGGATGCAGTGTGTTCTTTCCATACATGCATACACTGCATAATCAATATTCCTCTTTGAACAAGGATTATTTTGAGCTGATTATTTTAAGCAACAGCAGACACAGGAGAAGCTCTGAAAATGAAAAGAGTAGGAGTAAAAGTTACCCTTTTGTAAGGGAGATTTACATCTATTAAGGAAATCTCCATTTGTAAGGGTGTCTTCCTCTCTGTATCTGGAAGAGATGGTTGACTAAATCATTAGAGACTCTCATCAATGAAGTATGCACAGACTTAAATTTGCATAACAAATTTCACAATTGTTTACAGTGCTTTTCCTGGTTACCTCCCTATAACTGGCCTCCCCCACACACTTTTCTTTATTTCAGCTAAAGATGGTATTTAAGCCTGAATTTTAAATCACCTTTTTGAGATTTACTCACTTTTCTGGGTTATCTGTTGTGTATACATGTTAATAAACTTCTTTTTGATTTTCTTTTGTTAATCTATATTTTCTTACAAGGGGTCCAAGCTAAGAACTCAGAAAGTGTAGAGAGAAAATTATGTCTTCCTCTCCGGCAGTAGGGATTGCATTAGCTTCACTCACCAGTGTGTTCCCAGCACCCAGCGCCCAGCACATATAGAATGGGCTCAGCAATTATTTCCAGAGTTGATAAATGACTGAATTTCATGTAATTCTCACCAATGGGCTTTCTAATCATTTGCTTTAAATTTGGTGACCTAAATAAATAGTAAAATGAGAATACAAACTCTTAATGAAAGGGTGCTGAAGTGGAGGGAAGAATAAAAAATTTCACAGGTGCCTGTTGTGAGCCTGACATTGTGCCACCCACTCCCATGCATGATCTCATTTCGTGGTTATAATATGTTGTATGAAAATCATGGCTTAAATAAATGATTTGCTCATGTTGTGCAAAACCGGTTTGCCCTGTCATCACTGATTTCTCACTTTTCCTCAGCCTTCCAAATCCTATTTATGTCCGAGTCCTGTCACCCTTATCTTCAAAATGGATCTTGAATCTGTCCTCTTTTTCCATATCTGCTATCATTATCTTGGCCCATGCTACCATTTCCTGCTTGCCCTACTAAAATAACATCTTAACTAGACTCTATGCTTTCTACTGTCACCTCTTTTCAATCTACATTCCACATACCAGAATTCCTCAATCAAAATAATGTCTGGAAACCGTAAACCAGATTAAATTTCTCCCTCCTTAAAACTTATTATGGCTTCCCACTGTACCCAAATGCAAACACTGTACTACTACTTATGTCTCTACTGATTTGGTTCATGTCCAGCTCACTGACCACATTTCCTTCTTCTACATCTCACTCACTCACTATGCTCTAGCCATGCTGGACTTCTTTCTTTTTTGAACATACAAAGCTTCTCCCATCTCAGGGCCTCTGCAGTTGCTACGGCCTCTGATCTTCATATAACAGGCTCTACTGCATATTCAACTCCAATGTCTCTCATTTGTCACTGAAGGAGTGCGAGAAATGCCAGCCCAAAATATAACATTTTGGTATGTTGATTACTTTGTACTGAGGGCAATTGGGGAACAGAGGCAGAGGCTTTTTCTGAGCTGCTTTTATCTCCCTAAATATGAATCCTCCAAAAGGAATTCAATTGTTAATGAGTCCCCTCCCTGGGAATCACACAACCACGGAAGATTAACTGGATCACAGGAGACTGGGGGTTGATACCACCCTCAGACAGACTTTGCCACAGGCCATCACCTATACTTCTGAGGGCCCACTCATCTTTCTAAAACATCATTAACTCTCTCCTAAATTACCTGCATTACCCCTCCCCTCTTCCCTATGAAGAGGGTATATAAGCTTGTAGATTTCACTGGGTTTTCGGGTATTCACTTTTCTTTCATGTGATACCCCTACGCATGTAATAAATTTGTATACCTTTTCTCCTGTTTATTTGTCTACTGTCAGTTTATTCCATAGACTCAATTACTGAACCCTTAAGAGGGTAGAGGAATAGTTCCTCATACCACCCTATCTAATGGAGGGCAATAACAGTAGATTTTCTTGTATTATTTCTTTCATGACATTCATCACTATTTGAAATTGTTTAATTCTTTCTTGTTTATTATTTCTCTATCCAACTAGAAAATATCAGGGCAGGCTTACAGTGGAAAGGAGTGAGAGCTTTAAAAACCTTCATTGACATGGATATTAGAGGGGGAAAAAAACACACAAAATAAGACTATCTTAGCCTCTTTCATTCATTCATTCATTTTTACTTTAAAAGACCATAATTTTACAGGGCCTTTGAACCATGATGGATCTTGGACGAGACCAGCACCATCCTGGACGTGACCGGTGCTATTTTTACTCACACTGAGCACAAAATGGCCACCAGCCTTTCCTTTACAAGAAACCTCGTGGTTTCTGAGAAATAGAAACTCCTCTACTACAGCATGGGTGCAACCTTCCCCCTGATTGCACCCACCAGCCTTATCTTCCACTCCAGCACCAAACCCCTCCCTGATTACGTCAGCCTTCCTTACAGCCTATATGAGCTCTCCCACCCCCATGCCTGGTGCTGCCCTCCATTTTGAGTGCATCACGGCAGATTCACTTTTTTTCAAACCTCTCTTTCCTTTAGCACCTAAGAGTCAACTAAAGTGACCCCTTGACATTTATAGACTATATACATTAACTGCTTCTGCTCTCCCCCAGAGACCCCACAGGGCCACAACACAGCAACTTGTGGGATGCTGAGGAACGATTTGAGTTACTCCCATTTAACAGACAGTAAGTAAGCTTAGTCTTCATGCTTCTCAGTTATTACATGGTCTTATGGCAAGGCAGTTATTTTACCTCAGTTTCATAAATAAACTGAGTAAAAAAATCTTAGTAATATTTAAAAATTAGGAAATTTAAAAGCATCTTAGAATATGTCCTTTATGAATGTTAAGTGTTTTTCCCCCCTGAACCCATGTGTATACATGGTAAAGAAACAGACCACAGTTCAACTAAATTGGTCTACCTGGTTAACTGCAGTTATGAGAATGTCATGATTAATACCAAACCATGCTTCCAAAAAGGCTGTCCATTATTGATCTCTAGCCATCATAAAGACTGGCCACAGAAAAACGCAGAGACCATTTTAGACATGCAAGTAGCTGAGTCACTGTGGTTTCTGGTAAAGAGGAGAGAGGCTTCTATTTTTAAAAATAAAGATTTCATAATATTGGTGTTTGAAGTGTCCTGTGAGCTTCGGATAATACATGCTATATAACTGTCAAATAATTTAGGAAGAAGAAGGAAATTGACAACGCAAAACAACCAGAAATAGCTCTTAGATCAAGTAGGGATAGAGAGAAATAAATGAACCCAGGAGCAAAGGATAAAAGAGGAAATACTTGATTCTCTACGTACACACCATGGGCCCAGAACTGCGCTCAGTGCTGGTGGAATAAAAAACTAGCACATATATGCTCTGTACCCTCAATGGCATCATAGGCTTTATGGCAGAGACAATAAATACCCACAGATTGGGACAATTAGGGGGTCCACACGATGATGTGTAATAATGTGCCCAGTAGGTACATTTGAAGTCAGTAGGTACACTGAGGGCAGATTACAGAGGAAATGAAATGGCAAAGGAGGGGCTTACACTGGACAACAAGCAGGTGAGCAGTGCTATGAAGGTGATTTTTAGAAAGATTAATCTGGTAGCAGAGGACAGGACAGCTTAAGAGAGAAAAAGACTTAAGGTAGACAAGTCAGAAAGCTCTTTCAGTAAGCCAAATGTGAGAAAATGAGAGCCTGGACTGGTGGTATTGCCATGGAGATTCAGCCATGCTTGAATCTGAGAAGCATCATGATGGAAAAACACCTCGCCAGTGTTTCTGTGTAAGTTTCCAATGTACATGTGGTTTATTATGCCCTCCTTCGTATACCTCACTGAAACAAAACTGCCAGAGAGATAATATTCTTTACCAAGTCAGGGAGTGACAACCACAGAGGAAACAGAATGTACCCTGATAAATGAACACAGTGGTTCTCTCAAAAATCCTGACTACAAGGCACAAAGTTAATTAATGGATCACTTGACTTGGTTGCTTTCTCTGCAAGTCTAGTTACTAATGGAATTCAAACTACAATACACTAAGCTAAACCAAGCAGAAGCTGATTTGGCTTCACTATTCAATTGCCTAGGGACACACTGGTTATCATTAAATGAGCCATAAGTGAGAACAGGTAAAGTCTAGTAAGCTGCCTTCTCTACAAAGAATGCTTTTCACTAAAATTGAAGTGAACATGACAAAAGCTTTCAAAAGGAAGAGAAAGAGAGAGAACAAAAGAAAAGTGGAGAATAACAGTGACTCGTAGTATTCATCATCCCACACACCCAACTGTTCCCAAGTTCCCCTGACAGTACCTGGGAAATGCTGCTCAGTGTCCCTCTCCTTCTACCCCTATTGTCACAGCCTTGGTTAAAGAACCCTTCATTATTTCTCCCCTGGACTATTCTAACAATCTCTGAACTAGTCTCCCTGTTTATTAATAGTCTCTTCACATTTCAGTCTATCCTTCTCACTGTCTCCAAAATCATCTTCCTAAAACATAATATCTGATCATGTAATCACAGGTTCAAAGGTTAGCACACACCCTAACCACAAGACACCCTTCAAACAATCTAGACCTATCCTACCTTTCCAATTACATCTGTCACCTTGGCCCATCATGTCCGATGTTCTCATGGAACTTCTTACCATTTCTCAAACACACTGTTCTTTATGGTGCTTCTGTTACATATACTGTTCTTGTCGCCTAAAACATCATTCCTTGTCTTCTCTTGCTAATCTTTCAAGACTCGAATGTCACTTTCTCTTTCGAGTCATCCCTGTCATTACCTCCTTCCTCTGCCTTTGCATCCTGTCCAGTTTATGACCCTACAATAACAACTCATCTACAGCAATTATTTGCTGTAATACCTGTCTGTCTCCCCTACTTCTCAGTGAACTCCTGAGATTAACCACAACATACTTATCTTTGCATCTGTACTATTCAACAGTTTCTAGTCACTGTGGTTACAGATAATTTAAATAAATGTTGAGTAAATAAATGACACTCACATGAAGACATGAGCTTTAAATACAATTATAAGCTTAATTTTTTAAAAGTCATGTACTAAGCAAGGGGATGATAAGCGTATCTCTTTTATTTAATGTCTAAATTAGTAAGAAGAAAGGTCAAAATGAAAGCAAGTGCAATGTTCATGGATTTCTAAAAGAAGGAAGGGAAAATACTGACACATAGTAAAACAGTGTAAAAGCCATAAGAAAATAAATAAAATTCAGTGTTGTTTAGCAATATGCACCCTACCAGTTGATGTTCCTTCAGAAACATGTAAATTTAATTAGTGGAGAGTGGGGGTTCTTAACATCAGACAGGCTGGTTCTCTGGAAGTGAATCGATGGACAGACCCACATATTTTGCAGGATGGACATACATGAAAGTCCAGAAGTTATCGTTGTAGGTGAATTTTAATGTGTAAGATATATTGGGGAGGAGGGTAGCAAATAAAACAATATTTTTCATTTCACTTGGAATCAAAGTGTAGGCGTTGATGGAAGTAGTAACATTAACTGTAAGTAATAAGTCTTGCAAATCCAAGTCATTATGGTTATCTAAGATTTCTGAACAATGACAACGTGCACCCAAACTAATATTAATGTAAAATATACCTTTAAGAAAATATCTGATAAGTTTATTTGCACGTGCTTAGAATTCACTAATAGCAAGACTGGATCAAACTCAAGAAAATGACATGGCAACCACTGTGGTTAATGGAAGACTCTTTCATATTTATCCTCTATGAGCTATTACATTTAGAGAAGATAAAAACGACAAGAAAACGGGTAAGATGTTCAAAATGGAATTAGCCAAGATGGATAAACAATTAACGAATTAATTTCAAACTTCCATTTGTTTTTACATTTACATGTGGTTTTTATTTTGTCTTTTTGTCTTTTTTCCGTGTCCGGCAACGGATCGCAACCCTCAGTGTTGCATCAAAGAATTAATTTCAAACTTCCATTTGTTTTTACATTTACATGTGGTTTTTTTTTTTGTCTTTTTGTCTTTTTTCCGTGTCCGGCAACGGATCGCAACCCTCAGTGTTGCCCCCGCACCGGACCGGGGACCGGCAACGGGATTGCAAACCTCGGCGCTGCTCCCGCGCCTCGCTCAGCCAGTGAGCGGGAACCGGTCTGTACGTGGGATCCGAACCCTCGGGTGGGAGCGCCGCCGCGCTTCCCAAGCGGCGCACTATCCAGTGCACCACCGGGCCGGCCCCTACATGTGGTTTTTATTCTTTCTTTCCTATCAATGATATCCCAGGCTATAATGTTCTGATCAAGAGAAACCAAGATATTTAAAAGAAAGTTGGAAAATCTAGCCAACGCACAGGAACTAAAAGTCTAATACATAAGCATTCTGCTGTATGTAAGGCCCTGGGGCCCAACCGCAGCTGTCTCCATGTAACGGTGGA
>NW_007726256.1:345484-355606 GCF_000696425.1 Galeopterus variegatus | reverse complement strand
GGCTTTTATTCTTTCTTTCCTATCAATGATATCCCAGGCTATAATGTTCTGATCAAGAGAAACCAAGATATTTAAAAGAAAGTTGGAAAATCTAGCCAACGCACAGGAACTAAAAGTCTAATACATAAGCATTCTGCTGTATGTAAGGCCCTGGGGCCCAACCGCAGCTGTCTCCATGTAACGGTGGAGAAGCAGCACAGGTTACAGGCATGACAGAGTGAACACTTGAATACATGTGCTCAAAAGCTTCTATAGGGCTCGAATGGTCCTGTTCCTAAAAGAGCCATCACTCTTTTAGCTCTACAAATACCAGACTCAGCTTTGCCATCTTTGTTCTGAAATGAAAACACATTAATTTCTAATAAGGATGCCTCAGAAGCAAGTGTGCTCAGCAAAAACTTTTGATTTCTTCTCTTTACTCTAATATTACCCAAATATAGCATAAAATACTAAGTCAAAATAATTACAATTATATTTATACTTCCTTTACTGAAACTGTTTATTTTACTAAAGTGGTAGCTGAATAACAAACTAACATTAATATAAGAGCAAGACTTAATTTTCTACTTTAAAATAATTTAAATGAATATATTGTATTTTGAAATACTGTAGTATATTCTCACTGAAAAAAAAAAAACACACAAAGTAAAAACTTTCCAAGAGCCTTTTTAAATGTTGCCAAGAACACAATGGGTCCTGTTTGAAATATACCACCATTCGTTATTTTATAATTAAGGAGGAGGTAGTCATAATTTAATGATTAAGAAGAAATTGATTAGTGGCTTCCTTTCCAATGCTGATCCTTCAAAATGGAGCTGGCTCAATCACACAAAGGCTTGCAGAACATGTAAAAGCCCAGTAGTAGATAAGCACCTACTCTGCTCCCCACACGCCATCTCTAGGCTGCCTTCTTTTACACTCATTTTGATCTGCTTTCCTGGCGGTTGTGTCTACTCTTGGTTTTGTAGTCAGCTTCCTGATCTGCACATCAGGCCAGCCTTGCTTGATGACCCATGCTTGTCTCAGTTACCTCTTTCAGTTCATCTGCTCAACTCTCAACCTTTACAATGTATTACCATCTCTGGATACAAGATGTTCTCACTACTAGTCCCACACCTGCTGGGGTCAGCCTCTCCCACTTCATACCATAATAGAGGTGGGATCTCAGATTGGTGATATTAAAGAAAGAAAAGAAACCTTAGATAAATATAATAAATTGACAACAGAGTGCTAAAGAGAAGGGAGGTGAGTAAAAGTAGAAAAAATTATATTTACTCAAATAAAAGAGGAAAAAACTATGAAAGATGCAAAGATATTAAGTCACCTCAATTATCAGCAGAGAAAGGCGGCACTAATTTCAAATTGAGGATTAACACAGATTTGAATATGCTGTATTTCTATTTTGAGTATCTTTTATGTATTAGGAATGAACTTAAATAACGAAGTAATTTAGAAAAGACCAGACCCAGGAAGACTGAGAAATTCAGATTCCTTATCTGGTACTCCCTCACATCCCCACTGCAATCCATCCTACCCACAAAAAGTCTAACCTCTTCTATGACACAAAGTGCCACCCCATGCAGGAAAGCTTGGCTGCCCCAGAGAAGATTAACAAATGAAGAAATGTTTCAAAGAGCTTCCCTCAAATTAAACAGTAGTTAACTAAGGCAGGTATTTAAAAGCACTTACTTTAGTAAGTAAGCTATAATACAACACTATTCCCTGAGAGTTACTCTATTTAAGACAGCAATTTAAAAACAGAGGAAAGTAAGTGATAATCAGAGGTTAGATGTGAGCTGGACCTGAAAACCGTGTACACTTAGAAAGGCTAGAAGAAAGCTATTCCCAGACAGAAAGCTGACCAGCCTAAGGTGCATGTGGTTAATCCTGAGTCCACTGCCAGGTTAGCTGGAGTGGAGACTCATGATGAGGTTGGAATCATCCATCTGAGTGGAGTGTGGAGAGTTTTGAGGTAAGGTATCTGAACTCAATCTTCAATGTTTTGGAGTCAGTGAAGGTTTATTACTTATGGGAAAAGCAGGGTGGAAACAGTGTCTGAGTCCATACTTAACACTGATAATTTTAACCGAGGGAAATTTTAATTAGTGCCTAATTATTTAAATAAAATCTTTAAGTTTGGGAAACATGGGGCTTTTGTATTCAAAAGAAAGGGGTTGAGTATAGATAATCTTTGTGAAAAGATCTGTATTTACTGTGTTAACAATTAACAAATTTTAATCAAAAGAAGTAATGATTAATGCGGTTTCTTTCTAATATAGAACTTGAAAACAAAGCATGGACCTTTAGGGAAAAAATCAAAACTTCAAACATTGCTTTACATGGTGTACGGTCTACTGAAGCAGAATAACTGGAAAAAGGATGAGGTTAATTCTTTGGCCCTTTGCTGCTCTATGTATCAATTCTGGAATTGGGGGAGCTTGCTGAACATGGAGAACTACACTTCCTACTCTAGGGGATAAAAAGTAAGCCTCAGGCTGTCTTTAAGTAGTAAACAGTTTACTTGGAGAATACAAAACACACACATATGAAACACCCAAATAACAAGGAAAGACAGTATGTTAGTGTCAAAGTGAATGATACATGGTGTAATTGTAGCAGATGTTCATTTTGGGCAGAAACAGTCCTGAACATCCTTTAAAGGAGGTGGTGTTTAAGCCACAGCATACGTTTTAGGAAGGCTCTGTATTACACAAAGAATGGGGAAGATAATATGTGAGATAAAGATGCTTTCAGGATACAGTGCTATAGTTCAGCTCAAAGACTTTTGATGGGAAAGTGAAAAGAACTCAGCGCAGTAATCGAGGACAGAATGTATAGGTGTGCATTATGTGACTGGGGCCCTCTCGAGTTATGCTGTATACAAGTTGCCTGGCCCACATATGAATAACGATAATGATAATGAAAAATCAAAAGCCTCTGACGATTTTATACAGTATGGGTCATTGAAGACATAAAATTGGAAGTTGGGTTAGGACAAAAATTAAGAGTTACTTTCTTTGGAAAGTAATTTACAACTTCTCCAAAGGTGAGAATGACATGTAAAAATGCAGAAGGCCCAAGGACTTACCTATTACTGAAAGCTAAGAAGAAAGAGAAACCAACCAAAGGAATGCGCAGAGAAGTAAGAGACCCTAAGAATACAGAACCGTGGAAGAACAGAATGGTACCATATGCAGAATCCTTTTTTCCCCCGATCAGTCTCATTAGAGGATTATGACTAGGTGGGAGGCAAGCCATGAAAACTTCTGTTATTATATATTCAATTTTATGCTGGTTTTTTTTTCACAGCTTCTGTCTTAAAAAACAAGATTAATATACTACTTTATGTAGTTATTGGAACATAGTACCCATGTGAGCATGTTTCCACTTCCTCTAGTTACTAAAATTTCAAGTTGCAAAGTTAAATGTATTGTGAAAAGAGTGCGTTTTAAACATACATAGGGCTATTCAGGTAAACTCCTTTTTTTTGGCAGCTGGCTGATAGGGGATCTGAACCCATGATCTTGGTGTTATAAAGCTGCACTCTACCCTTTTGGATCTCTGAGCAGCACCATGCCAGTCGGCAAGAACAAGCACCTTACAAAAGGCAGCAAAAAGGGAGCCAAGAAGAAAGTGGTTGATCCATTTTCTAAGAAAGATTGGTATGATGTGAAAGTGCCTGCTATGTTCAATATAAGAAATATTGGAAAAACACTAGTCTTAAGGACTCAAGGAACCAAAATTGCATCTGATGGCCACAAAAGTCGTGTGTTTGAAGTGAGCCTTGCTGATCTGCAGAATGATGAAGCTGCGTTTAGAAAATTCAAGCTAATTACTGAGGATGTTCAGGGCAAAAACTAACTTCCATGGCATGGATCTTAACTCATGACAAAATGTGTTCCATGGTCAAAAAATGGCAGACCATGATTGAAGCTCATGTTGATGTCAAGACTGCTGATGGTCATTTGCTTCATCTGTTCTGTGCTGGTTTTACTAAGAAGTGCAACAATCAGATACAGAAGACTTCTTATGCTCAGCACCAATAGGTCCACCAAATCCAGAAAAAGATGATGGAAATCATGACCCGAGAGGTGCAGACCAATGACTTGAAAGAAGTGGTCAATAAACTGATTCCAGACAGCACTGGAAAAGACATAGAAAAGGCTTGCCAGTCTATTTATCCTCTTCATGATGTCTTCGTTAGAAAAGTAAAAATGCTGAAGAAGCCTAAGTTTGAACTGGGAAAACTCATGGAGCTTCATGGTGAAGGTAGAATCTGGAAAAGCTACTGGGGGTGAAACAGGTGCTAAAGTTGAAGGACCTGATGGATATGAACCACCAGTCCAAGAATCTGTTTAAAATTCAGATTTTTAATAGTGACAATTACAAAATCCCATTTAAAAAAGAAAAGGCTGCACTCCAACCAAGTGAGCTAACCAGCCAGCCACAGGTAAACTCTTCTTGAGTAAGCTTTAGTAGTTTGTGTTTTTGAAGGGATTTGTGTGTTTCATCTAAGTCATCAAATTTATTGTTGTAAAGTTTTTCATAGTAGTCCCTTATTATCCTTTTTAATGTTTGTAGACTCTGCCATGATGTCCTCTTTCTCATTTCTGATATTGATCATTTGTGTCCTCCCTATAGGCTGCCTACACTTGTTATTAGGTGCATAAATAGCCATCTGCACACGTTTCTGTTTGTTTGATCTACTCTTATTCCTTTTGTTTTTTTTTCTGTTTCTTTTAGAATGAATAGTTTTTATGGTTCTATTTTATTTCCTTTGCTGGCATATTAGCTGTAACTCCTTGTTTTGTTATTTTAGTGATAGCTTTAACTTATCACAGTCTACCTTCAAGTGATATTATACCCCTCTACAAATAGTATAAGTGCCTCCTTACAATGCTATCCTTCCATTTCTTCCCACCTAGCCTTTATTTTATTATTGTCCCACATTTTCTCTTACATATATTATTATTTTTATTTAAACAATTACACTTTAAAGACATTTAAATACTAAGAAAAAAACCTTACACGTTTACCCACACAGGTAACATCTGCAATGCTCTGATTCCTCAGTGCAGAACAGATTCACATTTCTACCAAGTATCATTTTCCTTCTGGCTGAAGGACTTAACATTTTAGTAATTCAGATCTGCCAGTTATAAATACTTTTAGCTTTTGTATTTCTATAAAAGTATTTAAACAGATTTTGAAAAACATTTTTCCTTTCCTTTTTTTTTCTTTTTTGCTTTAATACTTTTAGAGTGTTGTCTCACTGTTTTATTGCTTGCATTGTATCAAAGGTGTAATCCGCTGTCATACCTATTTTTGTTCCTTTGTACATATTGTCTTTTTTTCTTTAGGTGCCTTTAAAATTTCCTCTTTGTCACTGGTTTTGAGCATTTTGATCATGACCTGACTTTGTGTAGTTTTCTTCATTCTTCTTTTGCTTGGAATTCACAGAACTTCTTGGATCTTTGGGTTTATAGTTTCCATCAAACTTGGAAAAACGTCAGCCATTATTTCTTCAAATGTTTTTTGCCCCCTACTTCATATTCTCTAATTACACATCCACTAGGCCTTTTGAAGCACCTCACAGTTCATTGATGCTCCTTTCTATTTTTAAATTCATTTTCATCTTGGTATTTAATTTTGAATAGTTTAAATTACTATGTCTTCCGGTTCACTAATCTTTTCTTCTGCAATGTCCCATTTGCCCTTAATCCTATTCATTATATTTCTTCATTCTATCAGAAACTGTAAAAGTTTTATCTCTTGAAGTTCAATTTGGTTCTTTTTAAAATACCTTCCATTTCTCTACTTAACTTTTTGAACATATGGAATAAACATATAGTATTAATGTCCTTGCCACTAATTATAACATCTGGGCCAATTTCAGTTAGTGGATTTTTCTCTTTATTATGGATCAAAATCTGCTTTGACCACTTAGATGATGATGAGATTCTAAAAGACTGTAAAGTAATGATTCTCAACCATGGATGATTTTGCTCCTTAGGGGACATTTGGCAATGTCTGGAAACACTGTTGTTTGTTACAACTGGGGAGATGCTACTGGCATCCAGGACGTAGAGGTCAGGAATAGCACTAAACATCCTGTAATGCACAGGACAGCCACCCACAACAAAGAACTAATTGGCCCCAAATATCAATAGTACTACTTGAGAAACCCTGCTAAAGAACAATAGAATGGAAGTAAAACAAGTCCATAAATAATCTCATGGAGTTGAGCCACATACAGGCTTGTACCACATCCTATCTCTACATACTGTCACATAAAATAAAAAATTTCTTTCTTATTTAAGCCACTGTATTTTGGGATCTATTTGGTATAGAGTTTAGCTTATACTGTAATATAGAAAATGGTACCCAGGGCCAGCCCAGTGGCGCACTGGAGAGTGTTCCACTTGGGAGCGTGGCAGCGCTCCCGCCGAGGGTTCGGATCCCATGTGGAGACCAGTTCCCACTCACTGGCTGAGCGTGGTGCAGGCGCGGCACCGAGGGTTGCGATCCCGTTGCCGGTCCCCGGTGCGGACGCGACACCGAGGGTTGCGATTCCGTTACTGGTCAGTAAAAAAGACAAAAAGGAAAAAAAAAAAAAAAGAAAATGGTACCCAGAGTGAAGTGCTGCCAAAATAAAAACTTAAAATTTAAAATATTTTTCTTGGCTTTGTGGTTTAGTGAAAGACAAGATGAGAAAACAAATATTCCAGGCAGGAAAACTAATAATCCTTTTTATGTCATGTCACAGTATTTGGTAAAACTGTTGCCTTTGATAATTTGAAAGATAGACCACCTGCCTATGATACCTGTCAATCTAGAGAAAGTGGTTGGAAAGAGGTCTACAATCTAAACTGACAAAGTACTGTGATTTGAGGCCTCATGATTAGGAAGTCAGCTACTTGTCTCCAAACAGAAATATAAAAAGGCTGTATATTTTTCACTAGTATCTCTCATTAAGACTTCTTAGCCAATATATGGAACTAGCCAAGAGGCAAAAATCAAATTAAGAGTGTTGCCTTCTCACCCAAGTTTGTAGTTTTAGCCAGCCTCAGGGTACCAGCATTGAAATGGAAGAAGAAGAGATGTGCCACTAAAAACACAGACAAACAAGACTAGAAGACTTAAGAACTGTGTCTAGAAGAAATCTTTGGATCTGTTTACTCAGAAGAAACTGACTGGAAGCAAAAAGACCAACAGCCTATAAAAGTATTGAGAGAATTATTTCCCAGAAGAAATCAAAAGGCTGGCCTTTAAAAAAAAAGTCTATATTTGATCACTAAAACAACTCTCAGGTTTCTAAATTTTAGGCAGCAAGTTTTGAAAACTACGCGGCTCCCAAGGAGCATGTACTCTCTAACACCAGCTTTAGGTATAGCCCATGGAGGACAAGGAATAATGGGGTAGCTCCTAGAGATTAGAACCAGGGAACAGCCAGATGGGCTAACCCAGAAACCTCTAATGCTACAGCAGGGAATCTTAGGAATTCCTATGGACCACTGACTGTGACATTTCCTATTTTTCCCTTTTCTGAATGAAAGCTTTTACTGCAGTTATACTTTTCCTACCACTTTTGTACACTGAATGTGAGATGAGCAAGTAACTTGTCACTGGAGAAAGGAACCATCCCAGACCTGAAAGACAGGAATGTGCATTATCCAAGTACCCCCTTGACTTCAAGAAGATGAGTAATTGAATGGAGCCTTGGAATGTCTCTCTTGGGAGGGAGGGAGGGAGGGAGGGAATGTCTATGTGTGGGAATAAAAGTGATCACAGATATTGCTTTTTTTATTGTTTTCTTTTTGGCGGCTGGCTGGTTGATCACAAATATTGACAGTAGGTCAGACTATGACAGACTGCTGAATGTTCTCTAAAAAAGTTTTCTCCTCCTTCCATAGATATAAGAATTTCAACAGGACACATGGTGTATCCAAGCTGTAGACCATATTTCCAAGTTCCCTTGCAGATAAAAGTCATGGACAAAATTTTTGTCAGTGGAATGTGAATCAAGGTGATATATGCAACTTCCTTATTATTTGCTTAAAAGGAAATTGCTTGCCCTCCACTTTTGCTTGACATTTCCCTCTTTCTTTGAATTGGAACATGGATGTTGCATTGTTCTAGCTTTAATCATGTATGTGAGGACAATATCCTAGGGGACAGTGAAATAAAAACATATAGGACCAGAGTCCTGGAGTGATCTCATGGAGGTGGGTTACCTGACTTTTTGGGCCAGTCCTTTTCTCTCCGTATTGATATCTGTGAGAGAAATAAACTATCTTATTTAAACCATTGTATTTTTTATGATTCTTTTTTATGTGCTCTTTTTCTTTTTAAATATAAATAAATAAAAACCTTATTAAACAAGATTACATATGCCACAAATAAATGATTTTGTTCTAAATTCATTTAGCTTTGCCTAAGCCAAATTCCCTGAGTCAAAGGAAAGCAATAAGGGATAGAAAAGAAAAAGCCTATGGGGCCTATATCAAATACATTTATATGTACTTTGGTTGCATTTCCTCTGACTGGTTAAACTATTGTGATAATATCAATCAATTCCCATAGGGAGTTAGCAAACTGTCAACACTTTAAAGAACAAAATTAGTCTATTTCATGCTAAAAAGCACTACCAGCAACTCTAACGGATNTGTATTTTTTATGATTCTTTTTTATGTGCTCTTTTTCTTTTTAAATATAAATAAATAAAAACCTTATTAAACAAGATTACATATGCCACAAATAAATGATTTTGTTCTAAATTCATTTAGCTTTGCCTAAGCCAAATTCCCTGAATCAAAGGAAAGCAATAAGGGATAGAAAAGAAAAAGCCTATGGGGCCTATATCAAATACATTTATATGTACTTTGGTTGCATTTCCTCTGACTGGTTAAACTATTGTGATAATATCAATCAATTCCCATAGGGAGTTAGCAAACTGTCAACACTTTAAAGAACAAAATTAGTCTATTTCATGCTAAAAAGCACTACCAGCAACTCTAACGGATAAAAGGGGTCATAAAAACGTATTGGACACTGGCATCCTTTGACAAAACTCTCCTGATAATACTTCCCCACAACGAGCTCACACACAGGGATTGGTCTGAGTGAAATGGAGTCTGACTAAAGCATTAACAATCTGAGGGATGACTTCATACATCTGAAAGACTACGGAAGATGAAGCAGACAGGCAGAATTCAGGCATCAAATATTATTCTATCCAGTCGAAAGTAGAAAACATTTTAATTCATTATCATTTTTGACAGTGAGTTAGCCTACATTCAATTATTTGTTGATATAACAATGGCTCTTAGTTGCTCTGGATCTGCTTCTATCCTATTCAACCAGTGACATTTTTATTATTTACTTATTTGTATATATTTTTGTGATTCCACTTATATGAAATGTCCAGAACAGGTAAATCCATAGAGACAGGAAGGAGATTAGTGGTTGCCAAGGTAGGAGGGAAGAGGGGAATGGGGAGCGATTGCTGAAAGGGGTCATGAAGTGTTTTGGAACTTGATAGAGGTGGTGGCTATACAACATTTCGAATGTACTAAGTCCTGCTGAATTGTTTGCTTCAAAATTGTTGACTGTAGGTTATATGAATTTCACCTCAATTAAAAAAAACCCAAACACTCCAGCCACTCCACCCACCTCAGCCCCAAGTGGACAACGCTGCCTGTGAAAATGGACACTGGACCGACACAGGCCTCCTGAGCCTCCTGTGTGCTGTTCCTCATTCTGGATTATTCTCCAGTAAAGGCTCTTTCTCCCACCTTCAATCCACTCTGCCCTGATCATTGCATGTGTCCATCCCACCCGCCAACTACTTTTTAAATATTTCTTTGGTGAAACATTTTAAGAGGAAGTTACATTAAAGAAAAATGCATTTAATCTCATAAACCATAATAGATTTGTCTAGGAAGTGTTAATGAAGTTTGTTCAGTGTTTAGGAAGGCAAAAGAGAATAGACCCAAAGCAGGAAAAGTGGGGGGAATCAGTTCCACCGCTGCGCCAGCATTTCCAGGCTTTGCTTCTGGTTCCACTCCCAGGTGGCCATGAAGTTCAGCAAATCAGTGATGGTGATGACCTCAAACACCATCT
>NW_007726256.1:342003-344722 GCF_000696425.1 Galeopterus variegatus | reverse complement strand
CACTCCCAGGTGGCCATGAAGTTCAGCAAATCAGTGATGGTGATGACCTCAAACACCATCTGCCCTTACTGGACTTCCCACTGCTGTGGTACAGGATCTGCTCGTGGCCCACAGGGGTGAAGTGGTCATTCTCCAGGAGGTGCAAGAGCTTGCCTAGTGCATCCATCAGGCAGATCTCTTTGAACTGCTTGTAGATAACTTTGCCAACTTGGTCTGACAGCTGCACCTTCCCAGCGAACAGGGACAACAGTATGTTGCCAAGCATCACCATCCTCAGGATGACCTCTATCAACCACAGGCGCCTGGTCAAAGCTCTTCTCACAGAGGATCTAGATGGTGTGCCATTGGCAGCAGTCAGCCAACAGGCTCAGCTCCTGAGTTTGGAGGTGCTGCCACCACCACAGCTTCTTCACCATGAGGTCCTCCTCCTTCATGAAGACCTTCTGTAACATCTACTTGTCACTCAAGAACTTGAACAGGTTCTTCCGCACTGAGTCAGGCAGAATGAACACACAGCACTGATCCTCCTGCAGCTCCTGGGCAGCCTTCATGGCCATGGCCACCGCCCTGCCGGAGCTGCCACCACACAGCAGTCCTTCCTATAAGATCAAAATGGAGGAGAAGGTGAAGGACTCCTTGTCATTGCTTTTGACCCACTAGTCCTCCACTGTCCAGTCCAGCACCGTGGGGATGAAGTTATAGCCAATTCCTTCCACCTCATAGGCCAGCTTATCTGCTTCATCTGGTTCAGCTACTCGGGTTCCACGAGGATGGAGCCTTCAGGATCCACCCTGATGATTCTGCATCCAGGACACTTCTTCAGCTTTCCAGTGATGCCCATGGTGGTGCTGCCCATACCCACCGAAGCCACTAGCATGTCCAACTTTCCTTCACACTGCTGCGAGATCTCCTAGGTGGTACTGTTGTAGTGGGCCAGGGGGGGTGCTGGCTTTGCGGTATTGGTCTAGTATGTGAGAATCTCTTTCTTCATCCAACACACCATCTCAACCAGTGACATTTTTAAATTGGGACAACTATCTTTGAACACACAGTCTCCGAACAACTAGGATAAGAAACTTTCTTTTCATTTATATTACAATGTCAACATAGATTTGTAAAATGGTGGCCAATTTTACTACAATTTAAGGGTCTCCTGCTGTGTGAAAAGACATGGAATTTTGAGTGACAGCTACTGGGTTTGAGTATCAAGTGAATTAATAATCTCTTCTTCACAGAGTAATTGTAAGGTTTAAAACACACACACAAACACACACATGCACACACACACACAACAGCTTAGAGGTTAAGAACACTGGCTTTGTAGTAAGACATGCCCAGTTGTGACTCTGCTGTGTCATTCACCTGAATGACTGTAATCAAGTTTTTTTTTTTTTCCTTTTTGTCTTTTTTCGTGTCCGGCAACGGATCGCAACCCTCAGTGTCGTGCCCGTACCGGACCGGGACCGGCAACGGGATCGCAACCCTCGGTGTTGTGCCACACCTCGCTCAGCCAGTGAGAGGGAACCGGTCTGTATGTGGGATCCGAACCCTCGGCGGGAGCGCCGCTGCGCTCTCAAGCGGCGCACTGTAGCAGTGCGCCACCAGGCCAGCCCTGTAATCAAGTTTTTTAACTTCTCTAATTCTTCGTTTCCTAATTTCATACCCATACAGTATTAATAGTAGTAGGATTATTTTTAAAATTAAAGGTCATACCTATTCTAAGTGAAATAAGCCAGTCACAAAAGGTCAAATACTATATGATTTCACTTATGAGGTACCTAGAGTAGTCAAATTTATAGAGACAGAAAGGAGAACGGTGGTTGGAAGGGGTTGGGAGGATTGGCGGGAACGGGGAGTGACTGTTTAATGGTACAGAGTTTCAGTTTGGGAAGATGAAAAAATTTTAGAGCTTTATGCTAGTGATGACTACACAACAATGTGAAGGTACTTAAATGCCACTGTACACTTAAAAATGGTTAAAACGGTAAGTTTTATGTTATGTTTATTTTTCTACAATAAAAAAAATTAAAGGTAAAGAAGATCAGTTTAAAAGTGCTTAGCACAGTGCCACGTCCATTTTAAGTGCTCAATAAATGATAGTTATATTACTAATAATTTTATTTATTAAATATTTTAAAAGTGCATTTGAGGGCTCATCATGAGCTTTAAATATTATATAATTACATAATTATTGATGGTAGTTGTCAGATTTTTTACAGAGATCCAACATATTACTTGGGTATCTGGAAATACCTGATAGAATGATCATAGCACAAAGGTGTGTGCACTAGACATGCACCCTCATACACACATATGCACACAATAACATTTCACTGATTTATAACAAATAGGTTGTTTATATTCAAGCATTTAAGGTGGATTGAAACAATTTGCTGGTATTCATTTTTAAGTGTAATAGTATAATAAATAAAATACTTTTTTTGCTGCTCCTAATTTTTTATTAGATTGTTCTGTGAACTCTTTTTTTGTAAAAGAGACAGATAAATTTAGCCAAGCACTTAAACAGCAAATGTGCTAATTATAAGATGATTCTTATCTCCTCATTAAAAGACTAAGATGGTTGCATAAGACATACGTGTGTGTGTGTGTGTGTGTGTGTATATATATATATATATACACATACATACACATACATACACACACACACACACACACACACACACATAGTTGGCCCTCCATTTCCACAGATTTTGCATCT
>NW_007726256.1:340355-341261 GCF_000696425.1 Galeopterus variegatus | reverse complement strand
TATATATATATATATATATATACACACATACATACACACACACACACACACACACACACATAGTTGGCCCTCCATTTCCACAGATTTTGCATCTGCAGATTCTACCAACTGCAGATTAAAATATTTTTTAAAAACAATAAAAAATAACAATAAAATAAAAAATAGTACAGATAAAAATACAGTATAACAACTATTTATATAGCAGTTATATTAGGTATTATAAGTAATTTAGAGATGATTTAAAGCATATGGGATGATGTATATAGGTTTTCTGCAAATATTACATTTTATATAAGAACTTGAGTCCTGGAACCAATCCCTGCACATACTAAGAGATGACTGTACACACACATACATACACATGTGTATATACATACATACATATATACTCCCCACATATACATGTATATGTTTATATACAAACACACACACATATATATCATAGGTAGACACAGAAATTGGCAAGACAGAAATTTAGAGCCTTAGAAACCATATTTTCCTGTCCCCTTATTTTATAAATAAGGAAATTCAGTGTTTGAAAGGTTAGATGATTTGATTAAAATCCCACAGTCAGCTGACAGCAGAGATGTAATTAAAGCCCTTCAGTACCTTCTGTGCATCACCCTCAAATGCACCAGCAAAGAACTTTCCTCGGCAGTTCCTCCTCACGCCTCTTTGCCTATTGTCACTCTGCCTAAAACACCCTATTCTTAGTTTAGTTGCCACCTTTGGAAAATCTTCCCTAGTTCTCCATGTTTGGGGGCTCCCAAGGCTCCCTTTTAAAACCCAAGACCAATCATTCAGAAATATAACTATTCATCTGCCTCCTCCATTATACTCATGACAGTTTGGACATAGAATGTAATCTCTACATTGCCCCCAACCCAGGGTCTGTTAATAGTGAAT
>NW_007726256.1:272453-339515 GCF_000696425.1 Galeopterus variegatus | reverse complement strand
AGTTTGGACATAGAATGTAATCTCTACATTGCCCCCAACCCAGGGTCTGTTAATAGTGAATATCTGTTGAATAAGTGAACTGACAGACCATTACAGGCTTCTCCAAGGGGAGGCAAGAAAGATGAGACTAAAGACCCATGTGGGAAGTTCACCTTGGAATGAAGGCATGTCTTTTGTCTTCACTAAAGACAGAAGACAGTAGAGGACAAAGATTTTTAAGTAAAAAGGCTGAAAGCCTGAAAGAGTTTATGCTGAGTATTCACTTTGCTCACAAAAACAGGACAAGGAGGACTCTGCATTTTACTGTTCTTATCTCTGTCAAATAACCTCATATTTCTTAATAAGGGTATGTTAAGTTCAAATTAATTACTGACTGCTTGGAACATGATGTGTTTATTCAACTACCCTCCCTGCCTGGCATTATGGATTGTCTCATGAGAAATAAATAATGAGAAACTGATTCAACAAATTTAAGGTGTTGTATAATATACCCACGGTACTGTGAAAATGTGTATTTTTTCTAATATATATCCCTATTTCAGAAAACGCATTGTTTTTGAAACTCTAAAACTTTAAAATTCCTTGAGTATCCTAGTCCAGTTAGAAGCCCAGTATTTGTGTTTGTTGGTTTGTTTTAGCATTTACTAGATATCATTTTTAAACTAACCTATCATCAAACTGAAGATACACTAGAGAAGAGCTAAAAACAAAATATTCAAATAACAAATGATACTGGAAAAAGAAACCAAAATAAAGGAATACCAATGTCACAGAATTCAAAGTGCTGTGCTATTAAATTCCATTTCCATACCAAGGAGTAGTGTTTTACTGCCACCAACAGGACAACAGGCATTCCTTCATAGAAGTTACAAAATTAATTGTGCAAAAATCTTTGCTAATCTAAAAGAATGTATATGAATTGTTACATTTTTTCGGGTCTTTAGACTTTAATTTTATAACCTGGAGGCTAACTGCAGAAACCACATTCTCAACTTCAGTCCTTCCTTACGTTACCATCTTCAAGCACAGAAACAAGGCACTATCCAGTGCGCCACCGGGCCGGCCCAGAAACAAGAATTTTTAACCCAACCTGGTGCATCAAAGACTAGGGAGAACTGAAATCCATCTCCCAATTTCAAGTTTTGCTCTTCACTTCTCCTCCTTTAGCCCTATATGGTATCCAAACAAGGCCCTGCAGAAGGAGTGGCAGGTAGAGCCTCTTCAGCACAAGTTGGCTCTTCTTCCCAATACCAGCAGAAAGGGAAGGGGAAATTTAACTTTGGAAGATGAAAGGGATACTCAACTAATTAACCAGCATGGTGCTAAATGTTGTAATTTAGCAAAAGACAGATTTTCTTTTTTTTCCTTTTTGTCTTTTTTCGTGACCGGCAACGGATCGCAACCCTCAGTGTCGCCCCCGTACCGGACCGGGACCGGCAACGGGATCGCAACCCTCGGTGTTGCTCCCGCGCCTCGCTCAGCCAGTGAGTGGCAGGTCTGTATGTGGGATCCGAACCCTCGGCGGGAGCGCCGCCACGCTCCCAAGCGGCGCACTGTAGCAGTGCGCCACCAGGCCAGCCCCAAAAGACAGATTTTTTATTCTCTCAAATAAACAGGTCCTAATTCTGGAATTTTAGGAGGTTTTTCGACTAAGCCTCTTTTCTCCATTCATTTCTCTTCTGCCCATTTGAAGATACTAACAGTGATGAGTTATGCCTTATAAATTGAGTTTTATGGTTTGAGCAACACTCAGTAATCTGACATGAATTAGCTGAATCACAATCCACACCCCAACCCAGGTGCCTCTTTCATCTCCCTCTTCAAGGAGCTCCCTAATTTAATACTCCCCAGGAATCTACTGATCATTCTCACAGGCCCCACTGGGCAGCTGCTAAAATTCTAAAAAAAATGAGTTTAGAGCTGTGGAAGCACTGAGACAAAACAGACAAATCAGCAATCGCTAACAAGGAACATGAGGACTACCCATTTTCTAAATGTGACTGTGAATGCTTGCTCTAACTGCACGCGTATTTTCTCTTCTTTCCCACATCCCCTTGTTCCCTCATTACGTTTGTTTGGATATTTAGTTGTAAATGTTTAACCACAACCTAGATGCTTAGCTGCACACTGGGATTTCCTGGGGAGTTTTAAAAAATACTGAGGCATGGTTCCCACCTAGATATTTGGTCCCACCTAGATTCTGATATGTGAGTACAGGTGATTCTAACATACAGCTAAAGCTGAGAACCCTTGCTGTAAGCAGCACAGTATTCCTACCCTTTTGGTTCTGGAACTGCCTGCATCAGAATCTGGGGGAAGGGTGGGGGAGGAGGAAGAGGCATTTAGGAATTCTCATTTTAAACAAGCTCCTTGAGATTTAGTCCCAAGCATTTAGTCCACTAATGGTTAGGAATCACTTTGGGATCTCTTGCTATAGGGACTTGTTGTGACATAAATTGGGAAGCCTCTTTTTGTCAATTGATGTGCAGATTTTTTTTTTTTTTTTTGAGGGAAGAGGAGAGAGGTGAGAGGAGGGTATTTTATTTGCCCAAAGGCATTAAGAGGACTGTCAGATACTACTTTTAAAAACTTTAGGAAAGGGATTATGTCTCTACTGGTATATCCCAATCATTAAACACAGCGCCTGGCTCATAATTGGTGCTCAAAAGTCATTTGCTGAATGAACAAATAAATTAATGACATATACAATGCATTTCATGGGTCCTAGAAGAGTTTTGAATAAGAATGTGGAAGATTACAAAATGATTAGGTTATTCCAGAAGTGGAAGATTACAAAATGATTAGGTTATTAAAGGTCCTAAAAAGGAATGATGGGAGGTTACTTCAGCTATAAGAGGGGTACTGAAGCAGCAGTAGCAGGGTGGGATGCACGAGTGTCTGGCTTATGAGCGAGCTTCCAGCCCAGTGATAGCATGGTAAGCTGGAAGATTTGGATAGGAACCAAAATGATGAATACAAAAGGCTATTTATCCTATAGAATTCCAGACAGATTCCTAGAAGGAAGATTCAGAGACACAGAAACCAGGCCTGCAGTAGCCAGCTACTGATATGAGGAAAGTCTAGTTAAGAAAAGAAGTGTTACAGTTACGCATTTAGATTCCATTTGAAACACAAATCAGAATCACACAACCAATAGGAAAAAATAAATTAGTATTTAATACAAATATATTTCCTATTTCTCATGTAATGTGAAATCCTTTCTTTGTAAAAGCTGAACATTAAAGCAAATGGAATAGGCAAGGAAAAATGAATAATCTGAGAGAAAAATTTCAAAATTAAGCAAGTAGATTACACAAACCCAGACGTACACAAAGATTCTCCTTTTAAAACAGTAAAGTGCAGGAGTTTCCTATACATCCAGTCTGAATCACAGTGGTGACAGATTAAAAAAACATATGCATGGGCACAAGGGTGATTTTCCTAGAATAACGGAAAGGACTTTATCACTCCTTATGGATGGCAATTTTGTTCTTTAATAAACACAGTTTAGCTTTCTAATATAGTCAAGCCATATGTGGCAACAAAGAGGTAGTGGTGATAATAATGGTGGTAGTATTCAGAAATGGAGTTCTCAGAAACAAAATTTTTCTGAAAGAAGGTAAATGAGATCAGGAATAAGACAAGAATATTTGCTCTTGCCACTTCTACTCAACATTGCACTGAATGTTCTATTCAGGGCAATCTAACCAGGGCAATTAGGCCAGAAAAAGAAATAAAAGGCATCCAGACTAAAAGGAAAAAGTAAGACTATCTCTATAAGGTGGCATATCTTGTATATAGAAAATCCTAAGAAATATACACACACAAATATTAGAGCTAAAAATGAGTTCAGAAAGCTTGCAGGATATAAGATCGATATAGGAAAATCAGTAAGACTATCTCTATAAGGTGGCATATCTTGTATATAGAAAATCCTAAGAAATATACACACGCAAATATTAGAGCTGAAAATGAGTTCAGAAAGCTTGCAGGATATAAGATCGATATAGGAAAATCATAAGTATTTTTAGATATTAGTAATAAAGCATTGAAAAGGCAATTAATAAAACAACTACATTTATAATAGCATCAAACAATAAATACTTAGAAATAGATTTAACAAAGAAGCGTAAGGCTTTTTATACAGTGAAAACTATAGAACATCATAGTTGTTCTATAGAACATCATAAAGAAGACCTAAATGAATAAAACCATCCCATATTCATGAACTGGAAGACTCAACATTGTTAACATGGCATTCATTACTCCCTAATTGATCTAGAGATTCAGTGCAATCCGTATTAAAATTCCATTGCCTTTTTTGCAGAAATTAAATGCAAAATGCATTTCCATATGACTAAAATTCATATGGAAATGCAAGGGACACAGAATAGCCAAAACAATCTTGAAAAAGAACAAATCTGGATCACACTTCCTGATCTCAAACTTACTACAAAGCTGTAGTAATCAAGACTATGTGGTACTGGCATAAAGACAGATGCACAGATCAATGGAACAGAGAATTCAGAAATAAAACCATGTGTCTATGGTCAACTGATTTTTGACAAGCATGCCAAGACCATTCAATGGAGAAAGAATAGCCTTTTCAACACTTACTGCAAGGACAACTAGATATCCACATGCTAAAGAATGAAGTCATACCCCTAGAGTACTGGTTTGCTAGGGCTGCCCTAAAAAAGTCAAAGACTGGGTGGCTTAAACAACAGCAATTTATTTTCTCACAGTTCTGGAGGCTAGAAGTCTGAGATCCAGGTGTCAGCAGCATTTGTTTTTCGAGGCCTCTGTCATTGGCTTGTAGACAACCATCTTCTGCCTGTGTTCCAATCTCCTCTTTTTATAAAAACGCCAGTTATATTGGACTAGGGCCCACCCTAATGACTTCATTTTAACTTAACTACCTCTTTAAAGATTCTGTCTCCAAATATAATCACAGTCTGATGTACTGGAGGTTAGGACTTCAACATATGAATTTTGGGGGTAGAGATGGGACACAACCCAGCCATAATACCCTAGCTCACATCATATGCAAAAATGAACTTAAAATATATCAAAGACCTAAATGTAAGAGCTATAATATAAAACACTCAGAAGAAGAAGTTTGTGTGACCTTGGATTAGGAAGGAGTTTCTCAGATACGACAGCAAAAGCACAAACAACAAAAGAAAAAAATTAACTGAATTTCATCAAAATTAAAAATGTTTGTGTTTCAAAGGACATTATCAAGAAAACGAAAAGACAGGCTGGCCAGTTAACTCAGCTGGTTACAGCACAGCCCAGTAACACCAAGGTCAAGGGTTCAGTTCCCCATACCAGCCAGCTGCCAAAGGAAAAAAAAAAAAAAATGAAAAGACAACCCACAGAACAGGAAAAAATATCCAGGATATATAAAGAACTGTTACGAATCAACAATAAATACAAGTAACCCAATTAAAAAAGAAGAAGCCATTTCTCCAAAGAAGATATACAAATGTCCAGTAAGCACATGAAAAAATGTTCAACATCATTAGCCATCAGGAAAATATAAATCATAATCATAACAAGATGCTTCTTCATGCCCACTCAGGTGGCTATATAAAAAAGGTAGACAATAACAAGTGTTGACAAGACTGTGGAGAAATTAGAGCCCTCACTATTTGAATCACCTCCTATTCACCCATTTGTTGCAGGAGGGATTCCTGACCTAGAAATTTCAAGGATGGTTAAACACACCTGACACTGGACAGACGAGACTGACAGCAGTTTATTAGTCCTTACTAGTCCTGTATACTCACAGCCCCAAGGAAGGAGAACATCATGCAGGGACTGCATTCAAGAACAGTGAACAATCAGGGGTTGTGGGAGATAGGCATTGTAGTATCAAGAGAGTGGGGTGCCCCTGGTTCCTGTAGGAGGATGTGATTGGCTTGTTTCAATAATGACACAGACTGGCAAAGAACTGAAACCTGTTATTTGGGAATAAGTAAGAACAGTGCCTTTTGATAATGAGAGTTTTTTGGCTAGAGAACCTTATCTGCAGGAGCAGAGTGAGGAAAAGACCTTGCAGTTAGGCTATTAAGGCCTTCCTGGTTTCCCCCGGGTGTTGGGGCAGCACATAATGTTGAGCTTGAATTTTAGGCCTTATACCACACCCATACTTTGCTGGTGGGAATATAATGGTGCAGCTGCTTTGGGAAACAGTTTGTCAGTTCCTAAAAAATTAAACACAGAATTACCATATGATCCAGCAATGGATAAATAGCCAAATTGAGAAAGCATAGGCTCCATTTATCTTCACTTCCTAACACATGTCTACGAACAAGAATTCCACCAGGATAGCAGCTTATTTTCAACCCAGGTCTCCTTTGCTTTTTTAAGCCCTTGAATTAATTGCTCTAGTTCCCAGTACTAACGTCTTTTATTTTTTTAATTGAGATATAATTTACATACCATAAAATTCACCATTTAAAATGTACAACTCAAGGCTGGCTGGTTAGCTCAGTTGGTTAGAACACAGTGTTGTATCACCAAGGGTTTTGATCTCCATCCTGGCCAGCTGCACCCCCCCCCCCCAAATTAAGTAAGCAAGTAAGTACCTACTATGTACCAGGCACTTCAACACAAAGGCACATTGGTGGGCATGCCCCATACAGAGGTTAAACTACTGTGAGGAAGACAAACATCAACTGACCAACCAACTAACCATTTAATCGCGTATCCATCCTGGCCAGCTGCCCCCCCCCCCCCCAAATTAAGTAAGCAAGTAAGTACCTACTATGTACCAGGCACTTCAACACAAAGGCACATTGGTGGGCATGCCCCATACAGAGGTTAAACTACTGTGAGGAAGACAAACATCAACTGACCAACCAACTAACCATTTAATCGCGTATTGATCCCAGGTGTGCAAAGGGCTTTTGGGTAGGGGCACTAAGACACTAGAGGAGACTATGGTTTCACTGTATGACCTAAGTTTGAGGGAGGTACAGAAAGTTCCTCTAAGACAGTGTTGCTAAAGCTAAAGTGGAAATTAGGCTATTGAAGAAAGGGAGAGAGAGCATTTCTGGCAGAAGAAAACAGAGCATGTGATGGCTGTTAGGTGGAAAACAGATTGGCATGTTGAGAAACTCTGAAAGAAGTTCATTCTGGCTTGACTGAGAGAGTGCCAGTGAGAGGGAGGGAACGGGGAGTTGAGAACAGAGAGGTAAGCTGGGCCAGATCATGAGAACTGTGTAGGCCATCTTGAAAATGGTGAACTTCGTTCTCAGAACAATGAGAGGTCATTCAAGGATTTTAAGCAAGGGGCTATGTATGGTACTACTCTGATCATCTCCCTCATTCACATGCTCCAGCCTCACTGGCCTCCTGGCCCTCAGCATTCAGTCACACTTCCAGCAGAGACAGCTTCCTCGCTGGCTTCAAGTCTTTGTACAAATCTTACCTTCTGGGTGAGGCCTATCTTGACTACCCTATTTAACACTACAACATACACATAACTCCCTTTACCCTGCTGTACTTCTTCCCACAACACTATTACTTCTAATATACTATATTTACATATTTATTATGTTTATTGTTTAACTGTCTCCTGTTAGAACATAACATAATTTCCATGGAGGCAAGTATCTTTGTTACTTTAGTTCACTGATCTATTCAAACACATAGAATATCATCTGTCTTCGAATAGGTGTTCAGTAAATATTGTTGAGTGATGAATAATAAAATCTATTTTAAAAAGACTACTGTGGTGGCAATGTGGGAATGGACCAGACAATGGTCAAGAGTAGATGAAGGAACAGCAGTCACCCACTTCTCTCAGCTCCACTGCTAACACCCAAATCCAAGCCACCATCTTCTCATACCTATCTGCTTCATAAATATCAGCATGATCTAAAATAATCATATTCCTGTCTTTGTTTAATTACCATCTATCTTTGATTAGAATGAAAGCTCCATCAGGGTCTTTCCTGGTTACTACTTTATCTCCAGTGCCTAGACAGTGCCTGGCACTTGGTAAGTGTTCAATATTTGTTACTGAAGGAAGTCACTACAATAGTCCAGGTTAGAAAGTTTGGTAACCTAAACTACTAAAATGGCAATAGGAAAAAAGTGGAATGATTCTAAAAATTCTCAGAAGTAGAATCTACAGGACTTGATAATTAGGAGATATGTAGTATTAAGAAGAGAGTTAAAGATAACTTCTAGGATTCTGGTTTGAGCAGGGGGGTAGTGCCTTTACTGGAGGAGGAGTACATCTGGGATGGCACATTAGTTCAGTTTCGACTTTTGATGTGCCTGTGAAACATCCAAGCAGACATTAAGTCTACAGCCAAACATCTGGGTCTGGACTAAACATAAATATGAGAGAGAACATTTACATATGAAACCGAAGGAATGAATAGGATCAGCAAGGGAGAAGCATCAAGTGAGTTTGTAGAAGCTAGAGCTCTGTGGAACTTCACGTTAATGGCTATAAAAGAAGGGCACAAGAAAGGAGAATGAGAAGCAGCAGAAAGGGAGATGAAAAAATAAGACATAAGCCAAAGGAAGACGTTTCCAAAAAAAAAAAAAAAAAAGAAGAAAAGAAAGAAGAGTTATGTCATTATGCTGTTTTGACAACTGCTGAGAGATCAAGTAAGATAAAAATAGAAAGATGTCCACTAGATATTACTGTTGACTTCATCAAAAAAGCTTCAATAGAAAAGTAAGGAAAAACCATAGTGGAGAGGGATGAGAAGCCAAAAACATAAAAAGTATACTTCGGAACTTTTATATAATATACACAGCCCTTCCAAGCTAAGAGAACATCCAAAACTGAATGTTCCCAAACAAAAGAACAGAAACTGTTTGAAGAATTTTCTTTATTTACAATGAAACAAATTACCAATTACTTTTAAAGCTGCTTTGTTTAACAACTTGCTTTCAATGTCTGTAAAAGTGCTTATTTAGAAATTCTGCTTTTTAAAGAGTATCAGAAAATGCACTCTCATATTGCTCAGAGAGAGCAATTTTGTAACGTGTATAAAAAATTAAAATGTGATTACAGTTTGACTCAGCAATTCCATTTCTAGAAACTTACCCAAGAGATATTATTATATAAGTATGCAAAGATGGAAGTTTAAGGATGTTTGCTGGTTTTGTTTAATAAGAAAGTCTGAAAATAAGTATCCATGAAAATTAAATGTAAAATTGATTAAATAAATTATGGTAGATACAGTAGAATAAAAAGTAATTAAAAAGGAAGGATAAGAGAGTTCTATGTCCTATAATAGCACTTGGGTGCATTGTAGTACTTACTGAGTTCCAGGCACCAATCATATATTAACTCATTAAACCCTAACAATAATCCTATGAGACGAGTATTACTAATTTACCCCATTTTCAAATGCAGAAACTGTAATTTACCTAAGATCCTTGGATAATTTATTGGAGATGGGGTTTGATATTAAGTAGTCTATGTCAGTGTCCCCATGCTTTTAACCACTACATGTGTACAGTGACATGGAAAGATATTTGTGATATATCATTAAATGAAAAAGAGTTCAACATTTTTTGAAAGAAAATAAATACACATTCATCCTTTTACAATGTTCTGGGTTTCGCTCCTCCCTCCCCATCTTCTTATTTGCAATCCTCAAACCCCTATTAAAAAGTACACATACATACATATGTATATAAATTGGTAATACCAGTATACATATTCATAGACTTAAGCATGGGAAGAAAATTTTACACCAAATTTTTATTATGGTTATCTCTGGGGGTGAGATTATGAGTGGGCTTTCTTTTTTTTTTTTTTTTTTTTTTAATTATTATTTATATATTTATTTCAAATATTCATGAGGTACAAAGCTGATTGTCCCCCCTCCTGCCCGTGATGTGGGGGCCAAATTCATACTGGGGGCAGAGTGGGCTTTCTTTATGTCTGTAATGTTTATATATACACATAAGACACAAAATGAGCATATAATACTTGGGGAAGGACAGAGAAAAACATTCTGTCATTTGCTTTTAACCACAGTCAGAAAGCAAAGAATCTACGCTGATTGAAAAATTTCTCTGCCCAACATGAAGTGGCTAAGGTCAGTTTTTCCTGATCATCTCCAATCTACTAAATGTTCTGTGCTATGACTACGAATGTTTATATAATAAATGCATTAGATTTGGGTTAATATATCTGACTTACTTATTATAGTAAATCATTCTTTTAGCTCAGTAGCTTTCTAGCTACCTGGTAGGCTATTTCTAACCCAATAGAAGTAGGCCCCATTCAGGAAGTAGGTGTCTTTTTTTTTTAATTTTAATTATTTTAATTTTAAATTTAAATTTATTTTTATTCATTCTTCCATTTATTTATTTATTTATTTGGTCTTCTCTGCATCTGTGTTTTCTTTTTTCTTCTTTTAATTCATCAATATACAATGTAGTTGATTTTCATGTCCCTTTACTAAGTCTAAACCAAACTGAGTAAAAAAGACATTCATCCCATATCTGTGGTGTTAAAAGGTGAGAATTAGATGTTTTTCTCTGGCTAACTCAATTTACTATTCTCCTACAAATAATACCTGGACATTTAATGTGTGCTAATGAGATAACCTATACCAGCAATTAGCACAAGAGTAAATTGCTCGAGAAATGTTAGTTACCTTTCTGAGTCCCCTCACCACAAAAAATACCTCTAATACAAAGACATCTAAAGTCTCTCTGCAGCTACTGAAAATTAGCTAGGCTGGGTTCATGAGCGCTTTGAAATTTCCCAAAGTTTTTTATTTTTATATAAACAAATGTATTTTTCCCTTCTTTTTTTCTGGCATACTAGATTAGAAGCTGAAAATTTGTTGTCATGTTTGTGTTTTCTTTTACCAGGTAGAGACCATCAGATCAACGAAGTATACCTTAATTTAACCCTACATATACTGTTTCTATGTGGGGTCAGCTTCAGGATTCATGCAATGAAGGGACATAAATATGGGTCACTAGTACGAGGAGGCTCTCCTTTTATCTTCTCTAACTAGCCAAATTCTCCAAGATGATGTTAGAAGTGTCCATGTATTGCTAGAGAAGATACAAAAAGCCTCTCTGCCCAATGGTCAGAGAATGTAGTCTGCACAGGCTTGTCTGGTTTAACATGGCCCAAAATAAATAAAAATAATACAAATAAGCCAATATGTCAATCAAGAAAATAATTAATCAACATATACAGTAGTAAGATGACACAGGGTATATTTCTGTTATCCAGAAGGAGAGTACTGAGTTACCCAAAACAAAGACTAAGCATGTGTTGAGAGCACCAGTAAAGATAAGTCACCGAAAGAATGAGAAAAGACATTTTGGGAAAGATGTAATATCTGAGAGTTAAATAAAAAATTAGATGATAGAGAAAATTAGAACTTTGTTGGACTTCCTTATACTTACTTTATGGTTTAGTATTGTTTTTTAGTCTGAATTACATAATACTTTCACTGCTTAACCATCCTAAAAGTCTTATTCCAAGCCCTGTTGAAAGGGCATGTTGAAAACTTTCTGGTTTTGATTTGTTTTAATGAAAGAAAAAAAAAATTAGAGGTCAAGATCCATGACTTCTTTAAAAGATATGTATCTGTTATTTTATTAAAAATATTTTAAATATTTTCCTAACTTCTAAAATAACTTTGCCATAAGAATTGTTCATATATAAACACAAAATGATTTAATACAGTGCATTTTATGAACTTCACAAAAAGCAAATGTTTAACAGAATAAGAGATGAGGCACGGCAACACACCTGTTGAGTTGCAGAGTGCCCATACTGTTTCATGCCTTTGTTTAGAATCAAGATATGTTAATTGTTAAGTGTCAAGGCTCTTCTAAGATATTAAGAGGCATGCCTAAGATTAATTTTTGAGGAACTGGGGAGAATGATGGGGGATCTAGGAACACATTCTGAATTACCTTATAAACAACAACAGCAATCATAATAATGAGAGCTAACATTTACGAGGCAGTAAAATTTTCTAGACACTGCATTAAGGACTTTTGTTTCATCTTATTTAATTCTTCAAACAATCCCATAAATTTGTTTCTATTATCTCAAAACTCAGACTCTTGAATACTTAGAGTAAACTGCCTAAGGTCATACAGGAGGGCTGAAATTAGGAGCAAGTCAGTCTGAGTCCAGCGTCTGCAATTTTAAACACTAGGTTATACTGGGGAAAGGGTACGCCTGTTTCTTTTTATAAATAAGGCAATTATTGCCTTCAATAACAGAATGTCTTCTTTGACTGAAGGACAAAAACTAACTGGGTTATGTAACCAACTCTGCAGCAAATGTCTTGCTCTTACCACACTGTTAAACCTGTATTGATAGGTTAATATAAAATCCAACAAGGTAATTACAATTGAATTCTGAAGTGTCTTATAAATTTGCAGCAATCAGGGAAAGAACTGCAAGTTGAAATGTAGCAGTTTCTTTTTTAGTCAGTGTATTATAGAAGCTTTTTAATAATTCAATTTTATGTTTAGTTACCTTCAGGGATATTACGGTTAGAATATTTTAAGGAAGAAGCTGGCACTATTTTGACAGAAAACAGGTTTTAACTTTTTCTCTTATATCATCCAACTTGTATGAATGAAAACATTTTTTATGTTACTAGACGAAATGCTATGATAGCAAGATTAAATGCACTGCATGAAAAACATACAAGGCTGGCCAGTTAGCTCAGTCGGTTAGAGCACAGTGTTATAACACCAGGATCAAGGGTTCGGATCCCCATACTGGCCAGCTGCCAAAAAGAAAGAAAAAGAAAAACATACAAACAAATTTCAAATAAACAACCACCAAAAAGGATGAGAAGAGGGAAGATCAAGTTTCTCAGCGAAGTAGTCTCTTTTTGTGTTCAAGCACCTAGAATGAATCAAAGGCTATCAACTGAATTATTACAATCCCAAGGGGAGAGGGGTAAGACAGTTTGATAACAAGACAAAAACAGACTTACCTTTAGGAGAGCCAAGGCTACGTGAAAGATTATGTTCAAACCCTGAAATAGAAAAAGAAAGAGAAAATCAATACAGCCACATCTGTTTTACTAAATATTTTCCCAAGACTTCCATCCATCTTTAACAAAATCCCTAACTGCTTTCATCTTCACACATGATAATAATTAAACCATGAGATTTTTTTTTTTTTTTTTTGTCTTTTGTCTTTTTCCGTGTCCAGCAACGGATCGCAACCCTCAGTGTCGCCCCCGTACCGGACCGGGGACCGGCAACGGGATTGCAACCCTCGGTGTTGCTCCCGCGCCTCGCTCAGCCAGTGAGCGGGAACCGGTCTGTATGTGGGATCCGAACCCTCGGGCGGGAGCGCCGCCGCGCTTCCCAAGCGGCGCACTTATCCAGTGCGCCACCGGGCCGGCCCAAACCATGAGATTTTTTTAAAGGTATTTTCCTTCTCTGACTGGCTTACTGGAAATACTAGGTGCTATTTAATTAATGTTCATATAAAATTATTGTTTTACGATAAATTATTTTTCTTCAATCCATTTCTGAATCATTTGCATGTCTTTAAGGCTTGTGAAAGTTAAGTTCCTTGCTCAAGCTGGCAGAGATGCAGAAATGTAAAATTATTAATTGAAATTCCTGATCCTAGTCCGGACTTCAGTGTGATGCAATTAAATTGTCAGTGGCCCACAAAACAAAACAAAACACTACTGTTTTCCCACTACTCTTCTTATTATCTTGCTGTTTGTTTTTAGTACTTGCTTTCAAGTATTATTTGTATGACTAGAGGTAGTAATTAAGGGCTATTTGCCAGACTTCCTTTTCTTTTTTTTCCTGAAAATCAGAACCATATTTCTTTAGGGATAAATAAATCCTCATAATGCTCTGCTCCTTTCTCTTAAGCTAGTTTCTCATTCCTTCTCTCCTTCCCAAATCCTTTCACTTTATTCTCTGGAAACTCTATGTTCAGCCATCTCTGCTGCATTCTCAACCTCCTTGTCAAACATTCCCTCCACCTCAAGTTTGCAGAAATGATGAAATCTCACTGGTTCTCATAACAACCTGTACTATGATTTACGTTTTTCAGAATATGAATGTGACAAGTCTAAGGTTTTATAGTTAGTTAGTTAGTTAGTTAGTTAGTTAGTTAGTTAGTTAGTTAGTTAGTTAGTTAGTTAGTTAGTTAGTAGCAGGCTAAGATCACCACCCAAGACTTATGTCTAGTCTAATGTCATTTTCACTGATGCTGGTGTAATATGCATAGTAAGTACTTATTTTATGACTGAATGATTGAACTATACTTTCTATCTCAAATTTTCTGGGGTAAATTTTTTCCCTATGGACCCAATTAAACCAATTTATACAATCATCATCAAATTACAGTAAGAACCTCTTTTTTATCAATTATTTCAAAATGAAACTATTAGACAAGTGAATTAAAATATTAGATCTAACGGAAATAGAAGATAAAGTTTTTAAGAAACTATAAAATGTGTAGTTATATGGGCCCACTTGGGGGAGGCAATAACCATTCAATAGTTAATTATTAACTTATTCGTAATTCTAATAATTCGTAATTCAATAATGATAGTCTGGCAGGATTAGTAAATGCTTACATTACGTTAAAATACTTTGCTTAAGAAGGGAGTACAATGTGTGTTTTAAATAAAAAGTAGATTTTTCTTTTAAGTTGGAGAAGCTAAAGAGGTAACTTTCAGTTACCAGAAAAATGTGTATATGTGAATTCCTTAAACAAGTTCAGAATAATAAAGTTTTATTGTACCTGCTTTTATGAAACTCTAGACTTTACCCATAAAAAGCAAAAAAAGACTTGCTAAACCTTGAACTAAAGTAGAATAGAGTGGCAAGACTACGCAAATAACATACTTTCAGACCTCTAAGTTGTTGGAAACCAGGAAAAACTAGTTATTCTTTCAAATTCTTTATTGCACTACAAAATGTTTCCTGATTCCCTGAGGGACAGTAAAGGAAGCAATCTTAGTTGGATTTTTTTTTTTCTTTTAAATGAGACATTTTAATTTAGGATTATAATAACAGGTGTCATTAAATTATAGGAACCAGCTGTCCGGTTAGCTCAGTTGTTTAGAGTGCAGCCTTATAATCCCAGGGACACAGATTCAGATTCCCATACTGGCCAGCCACACCCCCCCAAAAAAAAATTTATAGAAACCTTCCACAGACCAGCCCTTGGTCAGTTTTAAAGTGGAGCACTACAAATAGGTTGGTTTTTAAGTAATAACAACGCAAGCTTTGGTTTTCAGCACAGGCCCCTAGCCAACAATGATATGAATTATAAGTGAACCACCCTTCACTCTTCTAGGCCACCATTAACTAAGTTCTTCATTGTTACTTTATTTTCCACTTACTTTTCCATAATCCAATCTCTGCTTAATTGAGCTGAAATATATTTTTTGGAAATGTGTTTTTAAAAGGAAAAGATGTCATAAAGTTTCAAGATGCCTCCACTTTTCAGGAATATATAATCTCTGGCAACTTATTTGTTACTGAGGGTTAACTAGTAGGACTCAAAGGGCTAAAAAATGTGGAGAATTATTAAGAGTAAAAAATAATAAGTCAATATGTTTTATGGACACATTATTTACAGTACAAGATCTAACTCCAAGTTCAAAATAACAAATAAGAGCCAACATCCTATTTTCTATGTGCTAACATTTGAAAGCATGTTTTTATTTCATCCCACAACAACCCTAAGTTCCATTTACATACAGGGAAATTAAGATTTAGAGAAATCAAAGTAAATTTCCTAAAGTCACACAGCTAGTAAGTGCAGATCTAGGACTTTAACCCAAGCAGCCTAACTCTAAAAGTAATGCTCTCAACCACTAAATTAGAGAAGATGGCTCAATTTATAAGTGATGAATGAATCAATCCCTTATTTGGGTATCACTTAATGTGTCTTCTAATTCCTAAAGGAGTAAAATGATTCCTTCCCTTTAAAGGCAAGTAAATTTTGAAAGCAGAGAGTAGAAAGATAACAAATAGGTAGGTGACTTCTACCAAAACCAAATTCTATTACTTGCTTCTGTACTGAAAACTTTCACAAAGAGTCGCTGACTGCTTGCTGGATATAAGGCAATAAAAACCCAGCTTGCTGTTCAGAGAAAGGGTCACCACCTTCCTCCAGTGACAACAGATTGAGATCAGCCTAGCGTACATGAGGAAGTGGTTCCTTAACTGATTTGGATACTGCTGTTTGAAAATCCAGTCACGGTCTGGCAACATCTTTGCTTTAAAGAACACCTACGAGTAATTGCCCAAAATTGAATAATTGCTCCAAAGTGCAGATCAAGGTGTTCCTGGGTAGGCCAACAATTGAGCACCCACAATCCCGCATAAAATAAAGGCTGGCAGTAGAGCACTCACTGAAACAAAGACAATGAACACTTTGGCTCTGACAAGCAGGCAATCATGGGTTCAGAGGGAGCTGACAGATTATGTGAGAAGCTGTCAGAAACTATGCTGACAGCTCTGAGAACAAATGCTGAAAAGGCAATGTCAAAAAGTGTCAAATGTGCATCAGCACCTGGATCCTTAGGGATCAAAATAAAGGTGAAATAAATTGTATGTGGAAATGGAAATCCTAATCAGAAGGCAGTGAGAAATTATCAAACCAAAAGTGGCCACGGTAAACGGAGCAGGCCCACAGACAGCTAGAGGACATAGGGTACAGCCCTTTCTGACCCTTTCAAAATGGGACATTCCACACCAGGAAGAGGTAATGACTAAAGAGAACATATAAAAAGTACATCAAATGAATTTAACACTTAATCCTCTCAACAATTCTATGGCATATGTGTTATTGCCACCATTTAAGAGATGAGAAAACTAAGGCTCAGAAACATCACACTGTTAGTAAATGGTAAAGCCAAGACTAGAAATTAGGTCTATCAGACTAAAACAAATCCATGCTTTTTTCACTAATTCCATTCTGACTGCTAATTCAGTGAGACTTTTGTTATATACCTATGATGGATTAAAGATGACCACAGTTCTATACTTTTCCAATTGAGTGGTGGGGTCTCTGTCCTCTCCTCTGAATCTGGGCAGACTATACTACTACTTTGACAAATAGAATATGGTGGAAGTGATGCCATCCTAGTTTCTGGGCCCAGGCTTTAAGAGACTGACAGCTTCCATGTCCCATCTCTTGGAACACTCACTCTTAGAAGCCAGACACCACATAAGAGATGCAATTACACTTAGACCCCCATGTTCTAAGAAGGCAAGCAACAAAAAGAGGGCCTGGATGACCAGATGTCATCACTAAAAAAGAAAGACTAAGGATCACCAAGGTGCTGGATATGTGAGTGAAGTCGTCTTGGAAGTACATCAGGTGGTCCAGCTGATGCCATATGGACCAGAGATGAACCTTACAGTTGAACCTTTCCCAAATTTCTGACTCAAGATCATGAACAAAATAAATGACTGTTTTTAATTTTAAAAATTTTTCATTTTGAGGGCCGGCCCGTGGCTCACTCGGTAGAGTGCGGTGCTGATAACACCAAGGCCATGGGTTCGGATCCCTATATAGGGATGGCCGGTTCACTCACTGGCTGAGCGTGGTGCTGACAACACCAAGCCAAGGGTTGAGATTCCCTTACCGGTCATCTTTAAAAAAAAAAAAAAAAAATTTTCATTTTGAAATAATTTCAGACTTAGAAAAAATTTGCAAAAACAGTATTGAGAATTCCTGCATACTCTTCACTCAGTTTCACCAAATGTTAACAACTTACATAACCACAGTATAATGATCAAAATCAAGAAGTTAATATTAACATTTTATCAAATGTGCCACGGTGTACTTTTTCTGGTCCAGGATGCAATCCTGGGTCATACATTGAATTTAACTGTCATGTCTCCATAGTCTCTTTCATCTGGGACAGTTTTCAGTCTTTACCCCCCATGACCTTGACATTTTTGAAGAGTACTGACCAGTTATTTTGTAGAATGTATCTCAATTTCATTTGTCTGATGTTGCCTTATGATTAAATCATGTATTTAAAAATGATTACATTATGTATTTTTGGCACAAATACCACAGAAATGATGTTGTGTCCTTCTCAGTGCATCCTATCAGGAGGCTACTTAAGATCAATATGTTTCACTATAAAATCATTGTTTTAAAGCTACTCGATTTGTGTGTAGTTTATTATGCACAAGTAACAAGTAACCAGAACAGAATCCCTCTGGCTTCTCCTTGATAAATTTCTTAGTTCTATGATCTGTAAAGTAATGCATTTTTTCAAAGAGAGAAGGTAAAAGTGACAGATACTTAGCATGTAAATATAAAGAAGGAAATATTGGCTGCTTTTAAATATAGGTTCTATGGCAAGAATATTGTAACAGCAAAAAAGTCTTTTACTTTATTCTGCTTCTCATATTTCAAGCTCTTAAAAGCTAAATCTTTCAGGATGGCTAAACAGCAGAGCTTGATGGAATAAATAGTAAAATGATGTGATATTTGGGTTTGGGGGTTTTGTTTTATGGATGTCCAGTAGAGGTCAGGATTGCAGCACTAGAAATCAAGCAACAGCTTTAAAAAGGATGTCACAGACCCTCACAGTAGTCTTGAATGCAAATTCATTTAAGTCATGCCATATTAAAACCCTCATGGCTAAGTCCCCTACTAATTTACCAATATAATATAAAAAAATACAAAAACTGGATGATTCCCATTTTATTGTAGATTCATTTATTATTTTTCCATGAATGAACAGTAAATAAGAAAGAGTTCAAGAATATGAGGGGATGAGAGATAAATTTAACATATGTATGCATCTGTCTAGTTATGAATAACTTTTTCTTTGCTTAGTTTGCACTAATTTTAACAAATAAAGTACTAAATAGAGGTATATCAAGAAAGTATGAAAGTCCTCAATTATGGGTAACTTTGGGAAGAATTCTTAGAGGTTAGTAACATCTGAATTAGATAAAACTTTCAGAAACAAGGCAGGCAAAATGGGAGGAATAAGCCAAATTATAGGCTTCGACATGTATTCATCGGATCTGTCAGGCAATTTGAGGACTGCTTACTATATACAGCGTTTGTACATTTGCAGGAATGGATAAGTCATCCCTACACTGAAAGGACTCTCAGACTAGGACAGGAGATAAAAATATAAACAGAAGACATACCACCCCTGGGGAATGATGAAGAGGTGTGCCCTGGAAATTAGAGCACTGAGTTAGTGCTATAAAGTCCTTATCAATATACCCTATTGGCATTAAACATTAACAATTGCCCTTCCGTTCTCCTTAAATGCCCTTAAGTCAATGATGTGCACCTTGAATTATATTGTCTTCCAGCTCCACTGATCAACCAGCCCAGGCTGACGAGTGTTTTCGGTGCCCTTTGTAATGACAAGGAACTTCCAAACAATTACTAACTGCCAGGTGAACTTGACCCTCTCTCCTTCCTCCTCCAGGCTTCTGCCAGAGTTTCCCATTGGTCCAATTCACCCAGAAGTCAGAGGCACAGGAGTTTTGTTGTTAGAGTTCCTGTATCCATCTCTCTTTTAAAAACCCCACAACACATTACTCTAAGTTCAATTGTATTTATAGAGCACCAACGATGTACTCAACATTGCATGGACATGTTCTAAAGATTTAAAGAAATGTCTCTTTTTTAAAAAAATAATCAGTACAATTGGGGAGGCGAGTCACATGCAAACGTTAGACAACAGATGAAAGCATTATTTGGTACAATGTGTCAGGAAACGCTGTAGATACACTCCCTCACCCCCACCACCCAAATACAACAGGCAATGAAAGTTTGCAGGAATAATTTGGGTAAGAGCAGTCCGAGTTTCCTTTGAAGGTTGGAACTTGACCCAATTCCAACTGACAAACTAAAACTAGAGATGATGATGATAATATCAGCTACTAATATTTATTGAGCACTTTACTATATGCCTGAAGCTGATTCTAGAACACTACGTACATTATTTAATTCAGTCATGAGAGATGAAGAAACTGAAGCACGTTACTGAAGGTAATCCAACCAATGTCCTCATCCAAGATCACACACTGATGGCTGAAGCTGGGACTCAAAAATAGGCAGTCTGTCTCTAGAGATAATGTTTGAAGGGACCATGGTATACCATACATTTCCCTCAAATTTGAAGCTATTTATTTAAAGTCAAAATAAGATTGTTTTAAAGGTTAGCTGAATTAGCAATGAAGATATTTTAATACTTGATTCTTCATACTAAACACAGCTCCATAAGACCATTGGCTACGGAATACATGAGAGTGTGTCAACTTATTACAAGGTATATGTTACTATATAAACCTGAGAATTAGATATATGCCAATCCAGGGAATACCAACCAGAAGAGCTAAGCCTACTGATACACTGTAAGGTGCTCCCTGATACCTCTCTCAGCTGGCAGCTACATCATGTACCATCTGCTAGACGATTTGACACCATTTCACATCAACATAGAATAGCACCTTCCCCCCTGCTGCATGAAAGGATTTCATTGGAGATACCCAGTCCCCACCAACCCTGCCCTCCTTAATAATCTCATAGCTATGGGAAAATAAAAAGTAGCTTCTTCTCAGTGAATTCCCCCATATTTGGCCATACCCTGAAACTGTGAAGCTTACTATGTGACATTCCTTCTACTTCAACATCCTTCTCTCTCACTTGGCTACTCCCCTCCTCCTCTAGGTCTGAGCTTAGATGGCTGGGATACATACCCCCTGTTGGTGCTCTCGAAAAGCACACCCCCTATATCACACATAGCACTCATCCTACGCTGTGCAACGACTCACTTACCTGTCTCTAGTTCTCTGTAAGTTATGTGAGGGAATAACCCTGGCTGTCTCTGTACTGGTATATTCCTATCACTCAGGACACCACCTGGAATAGAGTCGGTGCTCAATATTAGTCAAATGAATGTATGAGATAAGAGAATTACTAGGATTGAAGAAATTAGTTCTCTGTAAGTTATGTGAGGGAATAACCCTGGCTGTCTCTGTACTGGTATATTCCTATCTCTCAGGACACCACCTGGAATAGAGTCGGTGCTCAATATTAGTCAAATGAATGTATGAGATAAGAGAATTACTAGGATTGAAGAAATAGAACTTTCAAAGGAATTTCTTCCTATAAGTTCTTAATATTAACTGTATACTTCTCTTTGGTTGCTGAGCCTCCTTTTCCAGTTACTTGATAACACATGTTACTCTCGATTCCCTCTTAGCATAAAAGTGAGCTTTTGGACCAGTAACATTAAAATTCAGACATGTTATCTTTCATCTTCTTCTGTCCCAGATGGGAAAGGCTCACTTCTTTCCAAATCTAATAACTAGGGTATACTTCATCAAGCTAATTTGCTCAGGAAAACAAAACCAATCACACATTAATCGCAGTCTTCAGAGATAAGCAAGAGCTGATATTTTAAGCACTCTCAAAGCAGAATCATGCAAAACCAAATGCTCAAGAACTTGCAGTCAAATATACAGTTGGGAGGCTTATAAAACTCTCAAGAAATGGTATGTAATTTTGCTTGGAAACAGGTGATGAATGCAGCAAAAGGATGCACCTAAACCAACACACCAGGGAATGTTATGGAAAGTAAACTCTCACCCCTCCAAGAGTGAAGTCCTGATGTTTGTGCCATGCTGAGAAGCCAGTAATGAGTGTATTCATCTGTGGGGACTCTTTCTTTCTCTTCTGTTCTCACCCAGTATATAGACAAATGTTGGTAAAGCTCACACACTAGGAACAACAGGCAGGAGTGATACGAGAGAAAAACACTGAAAAGTAGCATTTGGGAAAGGGTTTGAAAAATTAAATCATATAAATGGCTCCAGAGTTTCCCACCATGTTTCTGTGAAAATATAAGTATGTTACTAATTGTATAGATTTTTTAGTTGCCAGCTGGGGCAGTTCCCCATTTTTCTCTACCTTCTGCCCCCTGCTACCCAGAGCCACTAGCAGCCTGGTCCACACAAAAATGTGGTACAAACTTTAAGAATCATGATGACATACACTGGGGATAGCCAAGGAGCCTAAGTTTGTTGCTGTCTTGGAGATCTAGTGTCTTTCTGCCCAGAGTACATAAAGCTTACTGCCAAACTAAACATACCACTTTATAGTAGCCACTACATGGTAAAGCTTAATTGCTACCATCTGTACAGCACTTTATTGCAAAGAACTCCTGAGCATACTGTTTCATTCAACTGTAACAATATCTGTCATTATATCAGCCATTTTTAATACCCCATTTTACAAAGAAAGCTCAAACGTGCCAGGTGATTTACCGAAGTTCACAGAATTAGAACTGCAATGTCCAGTTTCTTGATTCTAATTCAGTTCTCTTTCACTTAGACTAGTAGTTCTCAGCCATGGCTGTTTATCAAAATCACCTGGGGAGCTTTTACAACCCACTAATGCAGGAGTTCCACCTCACATCAAATGAATAAAAATTTCTCAGGGTTTATTTTTAAGAACTTCCTAAGAGTTTCTAACATAAATCCAGATTGAGAACTGAGCATTACCAGGAGTTTTCAAGCCAACTGTATATTAAAATCACCCAAGAAGCTTAATAACACCCTAAAGTCTAATTTAATTGGTTGGGGGGGGGGGGCCCGGCTCTCCAGGTGATTCTAATATGCAGTCAAGTGTGGAAATCACCACACAGTGACTCTAACAAGTACATCTTAAAATTCTTTAACTTAAAGTCTCCTTATACTGTAGTTACTTCCTAATATTTAAAATGTTTCCAGGCACAGGGACCTTCAGGAGCCAAGGGCCGCCAGATGGCAGGAGTATGGGGTGCTGTCATGTGGGCAGCCTGCTGTTGCCACAGACACTGCCACCATGTGGATGGTCTACCACAGCTACTGCCACAGCAGCCACCACCACCACAAGGATGGCCTGCCACCAATGCTGCCACTGCAAGGGCGGTCCACTACCACAGCAGCAGCCACCACTGCTGCTGCAGCAGTAACCACTGCTGTGTAGGTAGGCCCCCGACCACTCCACTGCATTGACACAAGGAGGGTCACCAGCAGAGCCCAGGGAAAGAGGTGAGCAAGCGCAGACCCGTGACCCAACCCACAGGGGGAATTACACTGTCCCCCACAGTAGCACACCTGGGGGTGGGAGGTACTGCACAGCTCCCGTTCCCAGCTGCCTTGATCCAGGGACAAACACACACAAAACCCCTGGAGAGTGCAGAAACACAGTGTAGCCTAATAGAGTAAGGAAGGAAATTCCCAACCAACACCAACCCATCCCCCGACCAGGGGATGCAAGGAACCAGGAGGAGCCTCTGACTATAGGAAAAAGAAATACTGCCCAGGGTCACCCATGCAAACTAAGAAGCTCCAGTATATACCAATGCACCCATGAAGATCAGGGGGCACTAGCCAGGGTGTCAATAAGCCCACCTGGGGTCACCCACCCCAGCCAAAGAGCAACGGGGCACCCAGGCACTGCTCCCAAGAACTCGAGAGTTTGCCCATATCCCAGACAACCCAACACACTGTCACTAACCTCAGCAAGGCATCACTAAGTGCCCAGTGCCTTGGCCACAGAGGCACTCATTTGCAGTTCCAACACTGAATGTGGCCAAAACCCACACAGAGACTACACTACTGTGTCTACCCGGAACCAATAGTAAAACACCATACTCTGCAGTCAATACGAAACATATGACAGGGAGAAGTCTCTCTCTTCAAAGCCCACTCCAGAGTAATAGAAGAAGCAACTGCTCTACCAGATGACCAACATCAGTGTAGAAATAATAGAACTACGAAAAAACAAGAAAGTATGACACCGCCAAAGGAATACAATAATTCTCAAATACACCAGACCCTGAAGAGCAGGACACCTTTGAAATGATTGAAAAGAATTCTGAGCAACAATCCTAAGAAAACTCAGTGATATATAAGAAGATTCATTTAGATGACAACAAAATGAGAAAAAGTATCTAGGGTCTGAAGGAGGAGATGTACAAAAAGATTAAAACCCTAATAAAGAATGTAGCAGATATCAGGGAGCTGAAGGGTTCATTCAATGAAATAAAAAAAATACAACAGAGAGCTTAAGCAGGAGGCTAGAACAAGCAGAAGAAATTATTCCTCATTTTGAAGATATCCTTTTTAAAATAACCCAGGCAGGAAAAAGAAAAAAGAATTTTTAAAAATGAAGAAAATCTAAGAGAGCTGGAAGACAACATGAAGCACATAAATATCCAAGTCATGAGTGTCCCAGAAAGGGAGGAAAAAAGAAAAGCCATTGAATACATATTTGATGAAATAATATCAGAAAATTTCCTAGGTGTAGGGAGCTATATGGACAGATTCAGGAGGGTCAAAGATCCCCAAAGAGATTTAATCCAAAAAGGCCCTCTCCAAGACACATTATAGTCAAATTGGCAAAGTTCAAAACAAAGAGAACCATAAATGCAGAAAGAAAAGTGTCAAGTCACCTATAAGGGAGCCCTCACCAGACTAACAGCAAATGTTCAGCAGAAACCATAAGGGCCAGAAAAGAATGGGATTATATGCTGTGAGTATTCAAAATACTAAAAGCAAAATAATTGCCAGCAAAGAATACTATATCCAGCAAAGCTATCCTTTAGAAATGAGAGAGAAATAGTTTATTTCTCAGACAAACAAAAGCTGCAGTAGTTCACAACCACATGACCAGCCCTACAAGAAATTCTTAAGGGAATACTGCATCTGTATCCAGAAACCAATAATAACTACCAGGAACACACAAAAAAGCACAAAACCCACTGGTAGAACAAAAATGCAAATAATAAAGAGCAACTCTATCTAGCCACCTCAGAAAACCAACAAACATGGAAGACAAACAATGAAATGGACCCGCACCGCGCTCAGCCAGTGAGCGGGAACCGTTCTCCACATGGGATCCGAACCCTCAGCAGGAGCGCCGCCGCGCTCCCAAGCGGCGCACTTCTCCAGTGGGCCACCAGGCTGGCCCTGAATGAGGAAATTTACAAGAGATTAATACTTTACAAAAAAATGTAGCAGAACTCCTGTCTGCTGTGTAGTTTGCAAACACTTTCTCTCATTTTGTAGGTTGTCTCCTCCTTTGTTAATAGTGTCCCTTGCTGTGCAGAAGCTTTTTAGTTTGATGTAGTCCCATTTGCGTATTTTTGCTTTAGTTGCCTGTGCCTTTGTAGTTTCGCTCAAAAAAAGCACTGAGTACTCCCATTTCATGTAGCATTTCTCCTATGTTTTCTTCTAGTAGTTTCACAGTTTTGGGTCTTAAATTTAGGTGATACATTTTGAGTTGATTTTCATGTATGGTGAGAGATGGGTCTAGTTTCGGTGGATATCCAGTTGAAGAGGCTGTCCTTTCCCCACTGTATATTCTTGACACCTATGTCAAAATCAGTTGGCTGCAACTGTGTTGGTTTATTTCTGTGCTCTCTATTCTGTTCCATTGGTCTACTTATATATTTTTATACCAGTAACATGTTGTTTTGGTTACTATAGCTTTAAAGTATATTTTGAAGTCAGGAAGTGAGATGCCTCCAACTTTGTTCTTTTTGTTCAAGATTGCTATAACTACATGGGGTCTTTTGTGGTTCCACACAAATTTTAATATCGTTTTTGCTACTTTTGAGAAGAATGTCATTGGTATTTTGATAGGAATTGCACTGAATGTATAGATTGCTTCGGGAAATATGGACATTTTGATGATGCTAATTCTTCTAACCCAGGAACATGGGATATCTTTCCATTTATTTCTGTCCTCATCAATTTTATTCACCAATGTTTTATAATTCTCATTGTAGAGGTCTTTCACCTCCGTGGTTAAATTTACTCCTTGGTATNAAGAATGTCATTGGTATTTTGATAGGAATTGCACTGAATGTATAGATTGCTTCGGGAAATAAGGACATTTTGATGATGCTAATTCTTCTAACCCAGGAACATGGGATATCTTTCCATTTATTTCTGTCCTCATCAATTTTATTCACCAGTGTTTTATAATTCTCATTGTAGAGGTCTTTCACCTCCGTGGTTAAATTTACTCCTTGGTATTTCATTTTTTTTGGTAACTATTGTGAATGGGATTACTTTCTAGCTTTCTTCCTCAGCTATTTCATTATTGGTATATAGGAAGGCTATAGATTTTTGTGTATCAATTTTGTATCATGCCACTATACTGAATTCATTTGTTAGTCCTAGTTTTTTTTGTTTGTTTGTTTGTTTTTTTTTTGAGGCTGGTCAGTGTGGGAAACCAAACCCTTGACTAGTGTTTCAAGGCTGCTCTCTAGTTCTAGTTAATTTTTTTGGTGGAGTCTTTAGGGTTTTCTATGTCTGTGATCATGTCATCTGCAAGTAGGGGTAATTTTGCTTCCTCCTTTCCAATTTGGATGCCCTTTATTACTTTCTCTTGCCTTACTGCCCTGGCTGGAACTTTCAGTACCATGTTAAATACAAGTGGGGAAAGTGGGCATCCTTGTCTTGTTCAAGATCTTAGAGAAAAAGCTTCCAATTTTTGTTCATTCACTGTGATGTCAGCTGTGGGTTTGTCTCATCTGGCCTTTATTGTGTTCCGATGCATTCCTTCTATGCCTAATTTTTTGAGTGTTTTTTATCATGAAGGGGTGTTGGATTTTACAAATGCTTTTTCTGCATCTGTTGAAATGATCATGTTTTTTTATTTCCCCTTAATTCTGTTGATGTGGTGCACCACGTTTATTGATTTGTGTTTGCTGAACCATCCTTGCATCCCTGGGATAATTCCCACTTGATCATGATGTATGATCTTTTCTTGTTGGATTCTGTTTGCTAGCATTTTATTGAGGCTCTTCATATCTGTGTCCATTAGGGATATTGGCCTGTAGTTTTCTTTTTTGGTTGAGTCTTTTTCTGGTTTTGGTACGAGGTTAATGCCAGCCTCATAGAATGAGTTTGGAAGTCTTTCCTCCCCTTTAATTTTTTGAGAGTTTTTTTTTGTGTGTGTCTTTTTTCGTGTCCGGCAACGGATCGCAACCCTCAGTGTCGCGCCTGTACCGGACCGGNCCAGTGAGCGGGAACCGGTCTGTACGTGGGATCCGAACCCTCAGCGGGAGCGCCACCGCGCTCCCAAGCGGCGCACTGTAGCAGTGCGCCACCGGGCCGGCCCCAATTTTTTGAGAGTTTGAGAATGATTGTTATTAGTTCTTCTTTAAATGTTTGGTAGAATTAGGCAGTGAAGCCATCTGCTCTTGGGGTATTTTTTGTTGGAAGACTTTTTTACTGCTTCAATCTCTACTTGTTACTCGTTTGTTTCGGTTTTCTAATTCTTCATGACTCAACCTTTGTAAGTTGTATGTGTACTGGAATTTATTGATTTCTTCTGGGTTTTACCAGCACTACTGTACACTGCTTGCTGATGGGAGTATAAATGAGTACAACCTCAAAGGAGGATAACTTGACACTAAAGATAAAAGTTAATAATGCACATACCCTTTGACTCAGCAATTTCGCTTATAGAAATGTGTCCTATAGATACACTGTGCGAAACATATATATGGATATTTACTTTTCACTCTGTACACTCCTGTACCTTTGTACAAATACAAGGAACCCAAACACACATGTGCATGCATGCTTCTATCTATGTAGAGTCTTTGTCAGGACCCCCAAACTGGTGACAGCAGATGTCTCTGGGAAGAGAGCTGGATACTCAGGGACTAGGAGAGGAAAAGACATTTACTTGTCACTCCATACATTTATGTATCTTTTGAACTTAGAACCATGAGCATGTATCTGTTACCTGTGCATATATGCACATACAGTAGCTACATATGAAAATATTTATTTTCATAATTAGAAAAAACATTTTTTAAAAGCTAAAAAGACAGCTCTTTTGAAATTTTTCTTATTCTACTCAATTAAAAACATCCAAGAATAAAATAGTACAAATACAAAACACTTATTTAACTTTAATAATGGCTATTATTTGCTTCTCATTACATTAGTGGATTCACTACAGCCCCCACACCAGCCCTGTCACTTTCTTCTCTCTTAACTCACCTTCGCATTGGCAGTATCAAAAATAGTTTCAATGAGTAAGATATCAACCCCACCATCCAGAAGTCCTTTGGCTTGCTCTTGGTATGCTTCGACGAGCTCATCAAATGCTGCAAAAAATAAATCACATCCAGCACATCAGTCATAGATATCCTCTGCATGGCCCCAGGATACGCCGAATACAGATCTGGCCCCTGTGAACTATGGCTGATTTACAATGCATAGTTTAAGGACAGCACTACCTTTTGTAAGAAACCAAATAAAGAAAAGCAGCAGTGACAGAAGGTAAACAAGTAAACTGAACAGTTATTCATAAGCATGTGCCACATAATCTCCACCTTCCTGAGCTGAGGAGTGAATGGGAAGGTGTATGAATTTCTTGAATCATGTATTTTGCTTTCAACATCTTAAAACATATCATTCTTTCCAGAGATCACCTTAATCAATCAAGAAATGCTTATGAGAAATGTGTTACACTGATTTGGAAACATCACGGGTTGAGTCCAAGTCTCTCTCTCTCTGTGGTAAAAGGTGAAAGACCTGTGGATTTTGCTCTGGCCTTTACACCAACTCTGTCACAGAGGAAACTTGCCTGATGAGCACTTTCAGTCTCAGACCAAAAAGTTCACTCCTAGGTAAAATTTCTGTTAGAAACCTCTAGGGTTGTTTTATTTCCACCTGAGAGGTCATCCCTCTCCCCATTTTATCTCCCAACCAAAAAGGAAAAAATGCTCAGATATTCATCAGAGAAGTTTATAAAGCAAATTCATACTTGCTGAATAAGTATCCGTTACCTTATACAGCACAAGAGCAAGGAGAGGTTAGCGACCCACTGTCATGCCTAGACAAGGGAGCATTTACCACACATAAGCTTAGCAACTCCCGGTGAAAAAGTGTGGTATCACAACATGCAAAGTTCTGTAACCAAAACCTATAAACTTGCCTGAATTTGTCATCTACACAAAACCCATTACCACACATGGTATAATTACTATTCAGCTCTGATATTTTCTTTTTGTTTTTTATAGTCTTGATGCTTATAAATTAACCTTGATTCCTGGATTTTTTGTCAAATCTCAATACAAGTATGTTTACACATACTAGTTTATATGCTAGTATTTTAGATAGTTTGGACTGCTTTTTGATAAATTAAACAGGGATATAGTGGGCTGTCTTACAATAGACCACAACCGAGTATCCAAATCTGCTCAACTTCTCAGTTCAAAGCTTTATTTCAACTGTTTTACTTCCACATCTGATAAAGAAGCATCAACACAATACCACGTACATCTAAAAGCAAGCTCAAATAATGATGATGATGATGATGATGATGATGATGATAATAATAATAATAATAATAATAATAGCAGCTAACTTTTTATTTAGATGTCTACTATATTCCAGGCACTACTGTGATCCATTTACGTTTTTTTTTTAACCTCTAATTCGTTAATTTCTGCTCTGATATTTGTTATTTATCTTCTACTGATTTGGGGTTTGGTTTGTTCCTGTTTTTCCAGCTCCTTGAGGTGTAATGTTAGGTTGTTTATTTGAAGTCTTCCTTCTTTTTCGATGTAGACATTTTCTGCTATTAACTTCCCTCTTAGAACTGCTTTTGCTGTATCCCATAGGTTCTGGTATGTTCTGTTTTCATTTTCATTGAGACAAAATCTTAAATATAACAAAATATTTAGATGAGCAATTGATATTCCTTGAATACTAATAACATTTATAAGTTGGCAAAGGCCCTATTTCTATAGCTTTAAGATGTTTCTACTCAGACAAAAAGCACAGACATCCCAATAATTTAAGAGCATACTTTTCCCATTTCCACTTATGCATTCATACATCAGGGATATGTAAAATCTACAACCTCTGATCAGTGAACCTTAATAATTATCCATCTTTTTAGGAAGTGAGAAGCAAATAAGCATCCAGTATATTTTCAATTAAATACTACAGTGCATGCAGTAAACTATTTTGTTAATAATTAGCTGTCATGGAACAAAATACTTATGACTTCAGGTACCATTAAATATATTTAGTCATTTGATTGCTTGAGGTTCAGGATATAATTCAGCTCAGTCACAATTATATTGAGCTCTAAAATGGATGAGAGAGCTTGTTCCTTTATTAGGAGCTGACCAAGAGAAAGGTATCTATCTGAAGGAGGCAGATAATTAAATCACTTGTACTGAAAGTTCTTTTCCAAGAAACTCTGTTCTCACATCAAGAAATTATACTGAAATCACAGATCTGCCTGCCACAGTTAGGAGATGTCCCCATTTTTAAAAAGATAGAAAAATTAGTTCAGTTAATTGGTTGGAGACCTACTAAATGACCAAAATAAATAAATAAATAAACAAATTTAAAGTGAGGGCTATAATAAAGCAAAGAGACCTAATTAGCAAAGAACACTGTACCAAAAGGAATATAGTTGTTGCTGCAAAAATTCTATAATTATACAGAAAGGCTCTAGAAACCCTGTGAAATTCATTCCCTTTTAAACATGATAAGTTAAACCTGATACTAAACAATCTGTACAATTAATCCTATGCTTTAAACCAAAAGTGATTTAGATCAGTATCATAGTTCCCCTTCTGCCACCAACTGGCTTAGGTAAGTGTCTCAATCTCTCTGTGTGTAAGATTCCTAAATAATGAAATAAGGAATACTTTTTAAGAATTAAAAGTGGGGTCTGTTAAAAGTTCAAATTCCTGGGCCCCACCCTGGAAGATTCTGATTCAGCAAGCCCAAGATGGGCATGAACATCTATCTTTCTGATTATTTCCTGAGTCTCTTCCTATTTCTGTAACTGGGACTTAATTTCCTATGCTTCTTGTGGCAGGGACCCGTTTCCTTTCCAGATGGCCAAATGACCACGAAGAAGCTCAGCTCAAGGTAATCACATCCTTGAAACATTTCCTGACTTGCTACCCCCTCAAAGAGGTTTACTAATGTCACAGCTTATGTTCCCACGATTCCCTGTTCATGCCATCTTCCATTAGGGTTATTGCCAAATTCACGTCATGTCACTTAGTTGTTTAAGTATGCCCTTTTCTCCCACAGGCCAGGGACCATGATTTACTGCTCCTGATTACCTCAGAGGCAATCCAGAGCTGAACATATAGTAAGTACTTAATAATTTGAAAATAATTTCAAAAATTAATTTAATTGAGTTGACACCATTATCTATTATCTAAATGACTAGAAATTGGGAAGCTTTCTATTTAAGGAAGAACAATCCAGGCTTTAAGTTTCTTAAAAAGAGAAGGGCTATAAAAGAACAAGACACTGCTTTCCCAAATTAAATGAGCTTTCTTTCTTCCCACTTTTTAAAAATAAAGACTAAACAGACACATATGTGATCCAAAGCAATCCGAAGAATTAGTAGGAAAGGTACAAAAATGTTCAGTGTATAAAATAAGAAAAGATTATTTATACTGCAAATAATTCTATTTTATTGAAGAGTACAAACAAAGGTCAACTCATGCTCTGCCTCCAGCTCTGGCTGACCCATGGTTTGAAGAGAGACCTCGGTACATGTCCCCAGTTGGAAAGAAAGTAAGGAGTTCTACATTCCAGTATTCAAGAGGCTCAACATCAAGGTAAGTTTGATTATAGGCCATCTCTGACCTTGTGCCTCATTTATTATAAATGGCATTTGACTTTCTCCTAAGAACAAGTTTCTATCTCTTAATTGAGTTCTGGCTCTCGATTCTTACCTTTGTCTAGCTGCAGTCCTGAGAACCTTCCCAATTCTTCAGGCCTGTTGAGGACAGGGACCTCATTTTACTCTTGCCAGTCCCCTTCTTTAGAAATGAGGATCCTGCCACTAAATCCTAACCCTTTGGCTGAGGATTTGAAAGCTTTACTGGACCTACCTTCTACTCTGAATACTACCATCACTCAAGCTCTCTACAGGGACCTCATTTTACTCTTGCCAGTCCCCTTCTTTAGAAATGAGGATCCTGCCACTAAATTCTAACCCTTTGGCTGAGGATTTGAAAGCTTTACTGGACCTACCTTCTACTCTGAATACTACCATCACTCAAGCTCTCTATAGTCATATCTGCTCTTCCAACTAGATCCCTAAGTGACCTCATCAAGTCCTGTGGCCTTAAATACACAGTATATACTGATGACTGATGAGTCAAATTAACATCTTCACCCTCAGAATCTCCTCTGAACTCCAGACTCATATATCCAACTACTTCAACATCTCTATCTGGATGTCCTAAAATAGAAATCTTGGACATGTCTAAATCTGAATTCTTTATTTTTCCCATAAACTTGCTCTTCTTCCAGTCTGCTCAACTTCAGTTAATAACAACTGCCTTCTTCTAGTTGCTCAAGCAAAAAACCTTGGAGTCATCCTTTCTTTCTCTCACAACCCACAATCAATCCATCAGCAAATTTCAAAGGCTCTACTTGTGAAATATATACCAAATTCAGCTATTTCTTATCATCCCTACTGCTGCCACCCTAGCCCAAGCCACCATCACCTCTTGACCTGGATTAATGCAACAGCCTCCTGGTAGCTCTACTCCTTCCCTTGGTAACCAACAGCCTATTTGCCACAGAGTAGCCAGAATGACCCCTTTAAAAGAAGCATCAGATCATATAATTTCTCTGTTCAAAATCCTGCTTTTTTTCCCCCACTTAGATATTATAAGCTTTATTAGATCAGATGTCTGGACTGACTGATTTCCCCAGTGTCTAGACCAGTGCTTAGCACACAGTAGTGCTAAATAATTAGTTATTCAAATGAATGAATAAAAATCCAAAAGAGAGATGTATGTGGCATAGGGGGAGCTCAAAGCTAGAAAGATCAGTCCTTGGGGTAGACTGGGAAAGGCTTCACAAAGCAGTGGATGCTTGAACAAGGTTTTGAGAAATAAACACAAATTAGTCAAATTAAAGGGTTGAGAGGAAAGCGGTGCAAACCAGCAGCACAGCATCTGAGAAATGAAGCAGCACATGTGCTTAGGAACTGCACATGATCCAGGAGAGCTGAGACTGAGAAAGTGCACGTGAGGAACGAAACTGGAGAGGAGACAAGTGCTCCACTGCTTGCTGGCCCTCCTTGACCCCTGCAACTTTCCATACCTTGGTCCAGTTGTTATCACTTTCAGAGATACCTGGGCAATGTAAAAGAAATTTCATTTCCCTTGAAGTCTGACCCCTTGCTGCCTTTATTCCTTTTTGGAGAGGCAGTAGAATATAGTGGTTATGAGATGAACTTTGGAGCCAGCCTTATAAGGTCTGAATTAACTTTTCACCTCCTCCTAATTGCATGACTTAGAGCAAGTTATTTAAACTCTCTCTACCTCAGCTTCCTTATAAATAGCACCCACCTCACAGGGTTGTTGTGAGGGTTAAATGAGTTACTATATGTAAAGCACATAGAACAGTGTCTGACACACAGTTCAGCATTACATGTCCTGACACATTATTTATGTTGAAGCCTCCCAAACTAAGCTCCCCAGAATTTTTATTAGGAATTCAGTTGTTCAAGAGCCCAGGGAATCTGCTACATATTTTGATAAAGGCTGACCTAAATATTTCTTGTTTAACTTCTTGAAAAAAAAATTGTCTTCTATCTCCCAATCGATTTGATCATATCCATAACTCAGTCTCAAAAGGAAAAGCTTAGGTCACCAGGAAATTGGAAGTAGCTAATACCTCAGGAAAAACACATCAAAAGATTAATAAACTTACAAATGGATAGAAAGAGAAGTGTTTATAGCTTTTGTTTCTAGAAAATGATGGAAGCTGACTAATTTAGTCTTTGACATTTACTTCTTAATTGCTAGTTCAGGCTTAAAAAATGATTGCAATAAAACAGAGCTTAGTGGCACTGATGATATAGTAAGTTTGACATCAATAGGCACCTAACAGTCTTGATTAGAGAGACGACGCCAGATCACTGAGCTGGACAGGATCTCTGGAGGTGCATCCACTCAGGCCTTTGGATGCCAAATCCCAACCACAGGAAACAGATACTGAGAATAAGCAGAGAATTTGAGGAAGATAACCAGGAAGCCAAATATCCCTCCTGTTCCAGTGTTTACCAGCTTCATTGTGTTAATCTGCCTCACATCTAACTGCTGCTGTTCCTTTTGCTATAGTGTAAATTTCCTTCCTCCTGTTCTACCCTCAAAAGAAATGGATAATACCTGATCACAATTTTTCATGTCATTAAAGATGCTTAGAGGGTATCCTTTTCAAGGTTAAATATGCTTAATTCACCTACAAACTCTTTTCAAGACCATTATACATCACTTAATAAAAAATAAAATTAGATGGAATCCTGTAGCATAGGTCCAAATGGTACAGACTACTATTAATGAATTACCTACTATACTCAGAATATTAACTTTAAGCCTTAATACTAAACTGCCTACTCCTACTTTGAGTTTGAGATAAGCCACGGCTGTTATGACCTAACTGCTGTACTTACACCGTCCTCTTCTTTTAAATAAGGGGTATTGGCTTAAACTACCTGTAAGATATCTTCCAAGTCTAACAATCCATGATTTTTTTATGATTTAAATACAGAAGAAACAGTTCCTTGAATTTCTGATTTCAAAATAAGAACAGATGAATAGGTTTATAGAGACATGGCAATCTTTAAGTTCTAGTTTCTAGAAGACGTGGCAAGGACATTACTAGGGAAGAGTCTGGAAACCAAGACTCATTTACAGAATATGCCTATGGAATCTAGCCTTTTAAGATTGGAGGAGTTTCCAGGCATCTTGCAAACTTAAATGGAGGGCGAGTCTACGAATGAGTAAAGATGGACAGCCAATAATGTTATGAAAAAGAAAATTCTCAAGTCACACTTCTAGGGTATAAAGTGTTTTTGTTTGTTTGGTTGGTTGGTTGGTTGGTTTTGCTGTCTGGATTATCCATGGGGGAGAAATATATTTCAAAAAGTACTGTAATCTATTTTTCACAAATGTGTGAAAAGCAAGAGAATTGAAAATCCTGAAAAAGTTACCAAAGTAGACTGAGTTCCCCTTCTAGACATCCTAAATGTGATGAACACGCACTTTAGAGGGATATCTAAGTATGTGCTGATAGGATGACAGTCAAACCCATTTGCACAAGTCCTGGTGGCCCTCATGACCTTTTGTGATATCACAGCAATGCTTGTGAAGACAGTGTGCTACACTAGGTAAAAGCAAGATATTCCCTAGCATCACCTACGGGGTGGGGGGGAAGGAAGGGCAATCAATATTGTCCTTCTGTACAAGATTTAATTCGGAAAAAAAGTTAAGTTTTTTTCTAGGCCATCGTTTTTCTTTTAATTAATTCAAATGTTCCTGAGCAGAGTTTATTTTATGTCTGTTTTAATTTCTTTTAGGACCCTGAACTTGTGTGATTGGGTTGGATGACCCCTCAGGTGTGTACAACTCTATGACTCTCTGGCTAAAATTAAAGGATATCTTCCCAGAGAATACTGTGGATAGACACTATATCCTGGTGAGCACACACTCATGCATTGGAAATGTGAGTATTCAGGTTTAAATACAATCAACCAGTGTGTGTGTGGTGGGGAATCAAAACATCAAAGAAGGAGCACTGTATATTTAACTCACTAAAAAAAAAGTCTTATTTGAGTCAAGCAATTGCTCTAGAATTTACATTGAGTTATTGGAGCTAATTTGTTTAGCTTTTCATTTTTTAATACTGTAAAATGATAAAGACAATATAAAGAGAAAAGAACTGAGTAACAAATTATAAATAGAAATAAAAGTTGTACTTGAATTTTGAATTGGTTCCACTTAAATATTTGGAGGTTACACTATTGGAGGTTACAGTGTTTGGGTCTTGAGTACAATTCCCTTAATTTATCTGAACAATGTTACTGTTGATAAACACTGCTACAAATAAGAAAATGTTACTGGATGAGTAACAAAATTTAGTGCTTAGTGTAAAGAACAAGAAATTAGTCTGGAATGTCTTCTGGAGAGAGACTCTGGATTCCTTTTCTCCTCTATAAAGAAATGAAGTTCTGATTGGTACATGAGATTAACTGTGAAAAACAAAAGAAAAAGATTATCCGTCAAAAAGAAAACCTGGACCTTTACTAATTGTTTTTGTTTGTTTGTTGTTCTCTAAAGCCTTGCTACAGAAAGAGTGTTCTGTGGAGGAAGTATTGGTATCGCCTAAGTGTAAGTTAGATGTGCAGACTCTCAGAGTCCATATCCCAGAACCACCAACCCTGACTCTGAATTGGCATTTATATAGGATCACCAGGTGATTCAAATGCATAATAAAAGTTGACACTTACTTGCTAAAGTTTCTTCTAGCTAGAAAAGTTTATGATCCTATAACTACAAAATTTGATTCCTGAGAAAGGTGTCTTTGACATAAGGTAAAAGAGAAACTCACTGAACCTGAAAATAATAACATTTCAATGAAAGGAAAAGATTGTGCTAGGCATATGACAAGAATTATCTCATTTAAACAAAAACCCTAAGAGATGGATACTATTATCTTCTTACAGAGGAGGAAACAGAGGTGCTAGGAAGTGAAATGATTAGCCTGAGGCTGTGCCACCTATAAGAAGCAGCTTACAGAAGAGGTACCTATGTATTTACAAAAAATAAACCAAATGAGACTTAAGTCAAACAACCAACAAACGTTTACTGATTACCTACTCCGGACTGAGATCTCTGAGAAGAAAGTTAAGATGAGCAAGAAAACAAAATGAAGACAGAATACAACGAGTATAAAATCTTGTGATTCATGTTAGTACTACTACATAATCAGATTTAAAAAATGATTTTATATATAAAAAACAAGCAAATAAACCACAGACTACAAAGTTTCAAACAGGCCATACTCCTGCTTTTTTACATTTCATGTATTTTTGCATTTTTCTTTTAGACATTATATATATCTATTCTCCGTAGTGGTTCAAAATACAATTTACTTCCCACAAACAGCAGATGGCACCATACATCAGTGAAGAAATTATGAAAAGTCATAAAAATTAAGCTGTCAAAATTTCAATCTTTTAGAAAATGACACAAATTTTCTAACTAGTTTTATAATAGTGACAGATAATTTAAAAGACCTCATTTTGATAATTCACTCACTAAAGATGAAGTTATTTTTTTTTTTTTTTTTTTTGGTGGCTGGCTGGTACAGGGATCTGAACCTGTGACCTCGGTGTTTTATAAGGCTGTGCTCTAATCAACTGGGTAAACCGACCAGCCTGAAGTTTCTTTTGATTCAGCTTTTCTGATCAAAAATTATGTGAGAAAATAAAATAGTTAAGAGGCATTGTTAATTTATAAAGTCTGCTGAAAATCAATTTATAAGCAAAACTTATTAATTAGAGGTATTAGCCTCAAAATTCCAACATGAAAACCCCAACCTATTAAAGATTTCTGGAAGAATAAAAACTCAAAGAGAAAATTCAAAGTGTCAATACTTAAGCAAACACACAAATCTAAATATAAGTTAAGGACCATAAAATAATTATTATATCCTCAAAACTGATTTCAATCAATAAAGATAATTCATGGTATTGTCCACTGCAGCTCATGGGGAATTATATTTTTTGCCACCTAACCTCATTGCAATTCTTTGCTTTGACTCCAAATGCACTATCCAGACACACTAAAAACCTTGCAGGCATGCTAAATCATAACACTGTTAGAGTATAACTGAGCCCTTCCTTTCTTTGACCCAGCAAGCCAGCAAGCAAACAGACATTACTTCAGAGGCTATTTCAATCTTAAAAACGTAAGCCACCTGCGCTATCTTTTCTCAAAGACAATAAGGAGATTCCATAGATATGATTTCTATAAAAGTTTTAGAAGGAAAAATGAAAAGTTAAAATAAAAAGTAAAGTGAGGTAAAAGGTTATACATTATTAATGCTTCCAATTTGTAAGTCTAAATTCCACTAAATCTCTTTTCCCAAACAGAAAACTTGTGGGGGAGAAAAAAGGAAATCATGTTTTACGAGCAAAAAACAGTAACAACAATAAAATACAAACCTCACCAAAAGTTTTCCTGCAATATGTTCTTCTTTCTCAACCATCAAACCATGTATGTAGTGTTTTGGGGGGTAATGTTTTCCACTGTCGTAGACACATATTTTCCTGGGTGAAATAACAGCAATAATACTTCTTAAGAGTTTAGCTTAGAGTTAGCTTCAACCTTCAATTGCAAAAGTTCATTGCTGACACTAAAACTAACCACCATCAGCTCTCACCTGAGCAGTAGCTCCTAACTGGCCTCCCTGGTCTCCTATCCCCTTCAGTGCATTCGTAACAGCCATAGTCATCTCTGAAACATTTAGATCAGACCATGCCATTTCATGCTTAAAGATCACAATGACTTCTCGCTGCAGTTGGGATGAAATCTCATGTCCTTCTCAAAAGGGTCACCAAGCTCTGGTATAATTTGTGTCCTACCTACCTCTTGTCCAAATGCTCTCTGTGTTCTAGAAGTTCTAGCTTCCTTTTAGATCCTCCCACCCAAGAGCCTCACACATGCACTTCCCCCACCTGTCACTGGGATTTCTCCTACTCATCTCTCAGATCTCAGCTTTAAATGTCACTTACTCAGAGAAACCATTCTTGAAACCCTAATCTAAAATTGGTTCCCTTGTTACAAAATGCTGAGGCATTTATTATAGTGTATAATCATATGCACGTTTGCATTTATTCATTACCTGTCTTCTGCCCATTAGTCTGTTAGTTCCATGGATGCAAAGACAACATCTATTCTATTAGCCATGGTATCTGTTGGGATTAGCTCAGTGTCAGCACATGTTACATGTTCAATATTTATTAAACAAATGGCTGAATGAATTAATAACATGACATTCCTTTCAGTGAATATCTCTACTACTCTAAATGTTGAATTGGTGAGCTATTAGCTGTTTTTCTGGAGATAAAGGCTCACTTCAAAACAATTTGAAGGAAGCATATGCTGCTCCTTTCTGTTTCTTGTTGTTGTTGTTGTTTTTGCTTTCCTGGCATTCTACTAACTGCTATAAATACTAGTCTGTCTCATATCCATGTCTAGAATTAGTCAGTCATCCACTTTTCAATGCCTTTAAAAGTAAATTACTCATGAGTCCTTTTAGATTCCTATATAAACCTTTAATAACCTAACCTTTAAAAATCTCTCTACCCTGCTGACATAATGCGAAACATTAACATACTCTATGAATTATTTTTCCCTCCAAATATAAGAAACCACATCAGAGAAATGGCTATAAAAAGGAAATCTAACCTAAAAATTTTGCATTCATTATATGTGTTCCCTCCCCCATAATTCCACAAAAACGTAGCACTGTTTGACAATTTGGTGTTATAGTACATATTCCTAAATACATATTTAATGCAAAAGACAAAAGAACAAGTGCTAGAAGATAGACATAAAAGCAATGAACAACCCACGTCAGCATTTATTCTTAATGTTTAATTCTTAATGCATATATGCCAGCTGATATTACAACACAACTATTTTGGCTCTCCCAGAATCACCTTTCTGAAACATCAGTTTCACTATGCCACTCTACTGATTTAAACTTTCAGTGGCTCCCTGTTTGTATAACTGTGCTTCCCAGATTGGGGTATGCCAAACTCCTGAGGTACAGAGAGCTGGGTGTGAGAAGAGGGAAAGCCAAGGCAAATATGTTACATCTCTTTGGACAGACAATTTTTATTTTGAACATATGAAGAAAAAAATATTTATGCTAAGACAACTATGGCTCTACTGTGCAGCAATATGCAAATTTTATGTGCACTTTTAACATATGACATATAATTTCAAAGAAGCTTTGAGTTTGGAAGACTTTTTCCAGACACAGACACTCAATAACTCTGTCCAAAAGACATTACAATGATTCATTCATTTATTAAATAGTGATACTATTGCCCAGCAATACTGGTTTTGAACAGTGGACATTCCCCTACTTTGAATTAGGTATTATTTGTTCTCACGACCTTATCTCCAACATATAACTATTGTCAGTATAGTATTACATTGAACCATAGGAAACTGCCAATACTCAATAATTTTTGACTTACAAAAATGGCACATTCCTATGGTTCAACATAACACAAAAGTCCTTCTATCTTATTTGTATCTGATCACCCCAACCTGCCTCCTTCCAAAAGTATCTGTTAGTTCTGTATCTTCATCAAAAAGTGCTGTGACTGGCCTAAAATAGAGCACCGTTAATGTTGCCAGAAGGCTCAGGCTGGGTCAATATGTGCACAATGAGTACAAGCAAGCATCTGAAGTTTTATATTTTGCAAGAAAGAAGACTGGTAATAGAACCCCTCTCCTTCAGGTTGAGGCTTAGAAGATTCCTGTTAGCCACTTAACAGTACTGGCAGAAGCTTGACATGAAAAGAAGTGATTGGAGAAGCTAGTCATTCATGTTCCCAGATCTTAATTGAACAAAGTGTTGTCCTACAGCATACTATTGGGCTTACATATAACAAAACCATTATAATATGCCATTCACATAAGTGCAGAATCTTTTAAGCTTGATCACCATTTTTTATTGTCAAAGAAAAAAGAGGCTTAGTCAACCATAAAGAATTTATTGAGTATCAAGCCACAATTCTCTTTTAAAAAGGTACTTGTGAATAAGAATTTTAAAAAGTCTTTGATAAAGAGGCTTAGTCAACCATAAAGAATTTATTGAGTATCAAGCCACAATTCTCTTTTAAAAAGGTTCTTGTGAATAAGAATTTTAAAAAGTCTTTGATAATTTGGGAAAAGGAGCAGTTTTAGATTTTCAAAAGATATTTTTAAGCTTAATATTTATAGGATGCTGTTAATGATCATATACCATTTTCAAACTCAGTGAAAGTAAAAATCTGAATAAGCCCCCAAATACTTTGTACTGGTAAAGTGCAGACCCACCTTCATTCCCTATTTGGCAACTGCTAACTCTAAAAGGTTCCATCTTGTTCTTCCCCTAAATCTTCATGAAATAAAATATCTGCCTATTTTTAATCATCGTTTGTCAGGCTGCAGTATTACTGTGAAACAAATGTTATCCAGATGCTATTGTCGAGGAAGTTTAGCTGTTAAAATATGCATCTGTTCTCTATCAACTAGGCTTTGTTAACAGACCCACAGTAACATCTCATCAAAAAAGGTTTGGAAAAAAATCAACACACCAAAGTTTTTACCTCCAGAATCAACAGTGAAAACACAGCAACCACAAAAAACATTGCTGGATATTTCCCTTAAATCCTGTGTTTCTCTGAATTCATTACCTTGGACTTTTATCTTACTTCCTAGAATTTGCCAAAGTAATGAATTCAAAAAAATGAGGAAAGTGCATTATCTGAAGTCTCTCCATCTCACTCCATCAGAGAAAGAACCGCACCTATATCATTTGATAACTCCCATATGGTACAGAAAGTGGTGTCCTGATAACTCTTTGCTGCTGTTGCTGTTGCTGATTAAAACTACCAAAAACACATATCCTTCAGCCCAAATACATTTCAATGAATAAGTATCTATAACTGTTAAACCTTAAACTTTAGAAAATAAAGAAAGCTGGGGATATTCGTTTAACGTGCAGATTTCTAGGGTCAGATCCTCAAAGAATCTTGAATCTAAGATGGGTCTATAGAATTTTTGTTTAATAAGCACTCCCCATCCCCTGAAGTTATTTTAAATTGAGATATAACAAAATTCGACCTTTAAAAGTGTACAGTTCAGTGGTTTTTAGCATATTCACAAGGTTGGACAACCATCATCACTATCTAATTCCAGAACATTTCATCACCCCTAAAAGAAACCTCTAGCAGTCACTCCCCAATCCCCTTCTTCCAGCTCCTGGAAACTAATCTATTTTCTGTCTCTATGGATTTGCCTACAAATTTTAATAAATGGAATCATATGATATGTGGCCTTTTTGTCTGGCTTCTTTCATTTAGCATAATGCTTTCAAAGTTCATCCATGTTGCAGCATGTATCAGTACACCACTCCTTTTTATGACAATACTATTCCATTATATTGATACACCACATTTTGTTTATTCATTTATGTTGATGGAAATTTTGGTTTTTTCCTCTTTGTAGCTATTATTATTATTAATAATGCTGGTATGACCATTCACATACATTGCTGTGTGTGTGAACATATGTCTTTAGTTCTCTTGGGTATATACGTAAGATCCTAATTGCTAGGTCACGGTAACTTTATGTTTAGCTTTTTGTGCAACTTCCAAACTATTTCCCAAAGTGTCTGCACCATTTTACATTCCTACCAGCAATTTATGAGGGTTCCAATTTCTCTACATCTTCATCGACACTAGTTTTTGTCTACTTTTTTAATTATAGCCATTCTAGTGGACAAAAAGAGGTATCTCATTGTGGTTTTGATTTGCATTTCCCTGCATCTTTTCATGTGTTTACTGTCCATTTGTATATCTTATTTAGAGAAATTCTGTAAAGATCCTTTGCCCATTTTAAAATTGGATTATCTGTCTTTTTACTGTTGAGTCGTTAAGTGTTCCAAGGCCCTTATTAGGTATGTGATTTGCAAATACTTTCTTCCATTCTATGGACTTTTTTCATATTTTTGATAGTGTCCCTTGATACAGAAAAGTTTTAAATTTTGGTAAAATGCACTTTATTTTTAACTTTGTTGCTTGTACTTTAGGTGTCATATGTAAGAAACCATAGGGTAATCCAAAATCACAAAGATTTACAGATAGGTTTACTTCTAAGAGTTTTATAGTTTAAGCTCTTACATTTAGGCCTATGATCCATTTTAACTCTTGTATATAGTGTGAGGTAGGGGTACAACTTCTTTCTTTTACATGTCAATATTCAGTTATCCCAGTAACATTTGTTGGAAAGACTGTTCTTTCCTTATCAGATTGTCTTGGTGCCCTTGTCAAAAATCAATTGCTTACAAATGTATGGGTTTATTTCTGAACCCTCAATTCCATTTCATTAATCTATAGATTTATTACCTCACATTTTTTATTACTGTAGCTTTGTAGTAAGTTTTGAAATCAACCCCTGCCCCAAATATTCTGATGAAAGCTTTCTATGAACTACACTTTGAGATAAACTACCTTATGCCTTCGAGCATAATTAGACTCTTTTATCAATGTGGTTTTCTTATATGGCCACCATAAATATATCCTTTGCAATATGAGCTACTAAAATACAAATATATTAATTTATTATGATTTAGAGTCACTCCTACTACCTCCAAATTTCTCCCAAAAAGAATAATATTTCATAATACTGGTCACAAATAATATTTTATCAGAGGTCGGTCACAATTGCAGCCTCTGGCTGAATTCTAACTGATGATGCATTGTATCTAGCCACACAGTATTTTTACAAATATTGAACTTGAGTTCCTCTACATGGAGTATGTACTCTCTAGTTCATCACAATTCCCACTACTCTGTATTGTGTTATAAATTAGCCTAATTTTGTGTATCTGAGTTGTCCATATCTGATCTAAATAAATCCTTAAAATACTCCCATTAAGGAAAAGTAGACAGAATGCTGATTTCTTTTTATTTTATTGTAATCAACACCCATTTTTTTCAAGGATTTTATTTAAATGTTAAATTCAAGGACCTTTTCTTGAACTTAGGAAGATTTAACATGTTTACTGCCTGGGAGTAGTTCTATGACTTGAAAGTTCAGGGAAAGGGGGTGAAATCCCACTGGGTTCAAAATACTGTTTGATATCAAGTCTAGCAAAGATTTGAAAGCTGAAGATAACTAATATGGTAGGTAAAATGTAATTTGAGGTTTACCTGTAAATTTCAAACAAAAACTAAATTTATCTTTAATTACTGGGGAAGGAGCTGGTCCCCCATCTGAGGGAACACGGGTACTTACTTCAGCCCCCCATTCTAGCTAAGGCTGAAGTTTCTCCATGGCTTTTTCTCCCATCCCTCCCTGCCTCCCACAGAGGGTTTCATACAGGCTGCTTTGGGTCTCTACCATCCTTACACTCTTGATACAGTGAGAGGAATGCTTTATCATCACTCTACATGATGACAAATAATACCAAGGGCTTCAAAAATAGATGAGTTTGTTAAACATTAAGAGCTAAGTAAAATCCAATTGAGACATCAGATGAGCCAGGACAGGATTTTTCCTCCTCTGTCATCCCATTCTTGGGGCATAGTACATCCCCTCTTTTCCTTTTGGGACTGGGCACTTACTGACCTAGGACAACAGAAGAGGATTATTTGTAACACAATTCTAAGCACAGAAATGAGGTAGAGATTTTTAGGAACAAAGTTATGCCAACAGGTAATCATCCTGGTAGGAGGAAATGTCTTTTTGAATTATGCAAGGGTACTTCAAAAAGTTTGTAGAAAAATATAATTAAAAGATAACATAAATCTTTCCATGAACTTTTTGAAGTATCCCCACATGTAGTATATCCTGAGGGCCAGTGCAAGTGGTTTTCTTCCACTCTCCAACTTGATTGGATATGAAATATTCTTCAGGGTAAAATTGGGTAAAACTGAATAAATGAAGCCCAGGCTAAAAATCTAAGAAGAAGGAAGATCTCAGAGCAAAGGAATAAAAGCAGAAGACAAAAGATGGAGAATCAAGAGGGATAAGTAAAGAAACAGAAAGCTTCAGAGAGAGGCTCCCTAAGATACCAAGAGAAGGTTGGCTGAAAAGACTCAGGTGTTACCCTTGAGGAGTAAGGGGGACAGGTCGAAGCACATAGAGGAACCCCACTCTACCTGATTCCCCACCAAAGATGAGTTCTGTGTAGACTACAACAGGTACTTGAGCTTGGAGAAAAGGATCACTCTGTATATCCTTCAAGACTCAATGATATAACTGATCAACTAACACCGAGACTTCTTTTTCTTTTCAACATTGGACTGTATCATCGCGCTTTTCATATGAAGGAGATTCTCAGAGAACAAGGAATATTTGTAAAATGTCCATGTGATTCACTACCTGACATAAACAGAAAGCAACTATACTGATTTTTGAAAAAATGTAAGATCTGGGACAAGAATTAGATCATAAATCTAGATAGGTGAATAGGCAAAGTAATATCTGCCTTCTAAAGGTGACCTGTTTTTCAGAAGCCTGAAAATTTAGTGTTTCAAGGCTGACTCATACTATCCAAATATGTTCAGCACTGTTATCTTCAACCCATATTCACTTGTTTTAAGCTGTTTATTTTTTAAGTTGAAAGCTTATTAATTATTATATAAAATGTGCTTTGATTCTATTTAATGGAAAAAAGGTACTTAAACTAGAGGTTTTATCAGTACTATTGAATGTCTTTCATCCTTTTACAAAGGGTCATATGTTAATACTGATATTGATAAATAATCTTTTAAATAGATTTCCAGGGTAAGAGAGATTCTGAACACTAAGAATGCACTAATTTTTCTCTGTATTAATAATTTTTATGGGGCTGGCCAGTTAGTTCAGTTAGTTAGAGTACAGACTTATAACACTAAAGTCATGGGTTCAGATCCTGTACCAGCCAGCTGCCAAAAAAGAATTTTTATGAACAAAATGAAATCTTACCTATCTGTGAATTAGCATCACCAAGAGAATGAGTCTGAAGTAGTATGTACCTACTTCATTGGGATATTAGGAGAACAACTAGACCATGCCTTAAGTAAGAAGCAAACTACCAGATGCCTTAAGTGCCTTAAGTAAGAATCAACTAAATGCCTTAAGTAAGAAACAGCTACTGACTAAGATGTGGCCCATGCAGCAATCCAATAGGTCAATGAGCCAGTGGACCAGCAGGAAATTGTTCTATTCAATTATGAAAAATTTTCTGGCATTATACCTCAGAAAAGAAGGCAAAATGGACTATGTTACTAGGACATGGACAAGAGGCAAAATGTCAAGTGGACTTCTAAAAAATAAGAGTTTCTGAAAGCCCTGGTGAGACGACACGAAAAGTAGTAGACCAGAAGGTCCTATTATGCCTCTTTTATCCAATGCAATCAGCAATTCTAGAACTGGGAGCTGAATACTATATGTCCAGATATAATTAAGAGGTCCTGGATAAATGATAAAAAGGTCAAACCACTGTTCGGCTAAAAATGCCAAACAATGGATTCTGATGATAAAGTACCTGAAAAGGGCAGATGGAGAATACCAGCAGCATCAGGAGAAGCAATTTCACATGGTGAAATCCTGCTAGACTATAGAAGGAGCACCTAGGATATGAAATCAACAGAGTTACAGACTGAGAGACCCAAACTGATGTTAAGAATTGATAGGACTTCAACCTTAAAATGAGAGGGAATAATGAGGACTTCTTTATAAAGACAATTTGCTGAGGAGATGAAGGACAAGAATAATCAGAGTATCTGCCCATGTGAATTTAAAAAAACAAAACCCCATTTCTAAATTGGCCAATTATATAAGGGACATGAAGGGCAGCAGACTGTTTGGAGGAGGTAAGAACAAATGGGACAAGGTATGTAAAGTTTTTAGCACAGTGTGTGGCCTAGAAATACTCTCCAATAAAGCCTGCCAGTATCCTGTTCTCAAATCTCTGAGATTTAAAAAGGGAAGCCTGAAAGTTTATCAGCTAAAATTGGTTATGTACAAAACAGGATGGTAAAGGCAAGTAACTACTCTCCAATACAAGTCTTTTCCAATCTACTTCCAGCTGATACTATATGATAGAGTTCCTTCTCAATTGCAACATAAATAATTTAAATTGGAGGAATGCTGTTACTAATAATTGCAATGGAGGTTTTTCAAGAAGTATGAGTCAAAACATTCTTTTACAATCCAATTTCCAGAAATTGGGAATGCATTTAAATACTCCCCATTTTCTGGACTTTTTTTTTTTTTTGGCAGATAATCATTAAAATAATTTATATAGGTCAAAGTTGCATGCTGCAATTACTCAAAACCCTACCTGCAAAAAGTATACCATGAAAATGATTTGGAATACAACTTCCACTTCAACCCTGAGGACAAAATTATAATTTTAAAGATTATACCCTATATTAAAACTGAGCTGCTCTAATTAAATATCTACAGTTGGATAATATACAGCTTGTTTTTGAGATGCATTAGAGTTTTATTTAACAAATATTACTCTCTGGGTGGTGGTGGTGAGCATGGGGGCTTGCCTGCTGGAACCTGAGCAACTGTAAGTGGAAGCTGGGGTCTTGGTAAGTGGAAGGCAACTGTTAACCAGAAAAGACCCATGTGAGCAATGGCCAGAATGAATGACTCTCATGGCCTCAGCCCAGGTCAAGATGCAAAGGCCGGGAAGGATGTGGGCCTAGCTCGTAAGTGGAAGGCAACTGTTAACCAGAAAAGACCCATGTGAGCAATGGCCAGAATGAATGACCCTCATGGCCTCAGCCCAGGTCAAGATGCAAAGGCCGGGAAGGATGTGGGCCTAGCTCGGTGCTGTTCAGCCAGTCAGAATAGAGTGCAGAGACCTGGGGTCATCACAGATGTGGCCGCTGTGTCACCTCCTCAGGTACAAAGGGTACCCAGAGTGCAGCCTCACAGCCACTCTTTCCACATCTGCTCTGAGGCCTGCTTGCCTGACTGCCTCCAGCCTCCTCCTCTCCACCCAGGCTGAGCAGTGCACTCCTGCTGTGTGGCTGCACCGCAGCTGGCTAGGGACAGCTGCAGGACCACCCTGCACAGCCTGCTTCTACAATGAGGGGAGGACTTGCGAACTCTTGGCAGCTGGATTATCCCGATTCATAGGTTGTTTTGCCACTGTATTCTGGTGGTGAAGGTAATCTTTTGGCAGAGTTCTTGAACTGCCTAGAACCCAAGATCCTAAACTATATTTTTTACTGTATTTGGGTTATCTTGGTTTGGTTATTTTCCTCAAAGAGGGGAAAAAAGTTATTTTAAAATATAGGATGAGGTTTAAGAATTAGCACTAAGAATACAGGCATTATAGCTGTTTTGGAATTATAACTGGAACTGTAGTTGAAGTTTTAAGCAAAAGGTGTTAATGTGAATTGAAAGATCTATTCAATGCACTTTTCTTCAAGGAAATTCTTTCTTTGTTCACAAAATGTGAGTATAAATAGAAGATTCAATAAATTGAATAGACTAAAAAATAAATAAATAGTATATTTATCAAATGCTTATTTTAATGCAGTCAACACTAAGAATTTTAGTCTATGAGCTATATGCACACTAGAAATGTTTTGTTGTGCCAGATCCACCAATGGCCTTTCTCAGGAAATCTGCCTCCATGTACAGTTCCTGTTGAGTGGGCTGTAGGTTATCTGACTCACCCCAATCCTATCCCCTGCCATGGCATACTGGACAAAAGATGGACAACTGGGCTAAGGTGACCCATATCTGTGACCTATGACTATGTGGACTTATTTTAAAATATGCACAGTGCCAATCAGGTTCTCCCTCAGGAATTTTATCTAAAGGACACACAGGGAAATTACCAAGAACTATTGGTATTAGAGTTAAAGGTCATACAAACCTTTCTGAAATATTTTAGGCCCTGTACAAAACAAAGCTCCAAAGTAGCAGCTCAGGAAAGAAGGGAGAATATCTGATTCATAGAGAGCAACACAGAATAAGTAATACAGATGAGTGCCTGGAGCTACTTTGGTGTCTGTCCTTCCTGAGGTCTACTTGCTCAACTTGCCCTACTGTACCTGAGCTACCATGTCTGGGTTTCCATTTCTTAAAACATTGTACCTAAAATGGAAGGAATTCCTAAAGACATTAACTAATTTTTTTCCTCTTAAAACTCAGGAACAAAGTTATTTTTCAGTGTATAGAATTTAAATGAAGATAATAAAAATAATTTTCTCTGTTAATTCTTCATTCCTATTTTCCTTCAACAGATATTTCGTGTCTGTCAAGTTAGATTCAATAGTTCACAAAAATGACATGGCTCTTCCTTTCAGAAATTTGTAATCTAGTAGGGGAAACAGACATGTGGAAAGTAATACAAAGTAAATATATAAACAACCACCAACCAGAGGGTAATATCAGAGAAAGCAAAAGGATGGACTGACTTAAGAATGAGTGATCAGGAAAACCTTCTCAGAGGAGGTAACATTTAACCTTAGACTAGAAGGAGTTAGCCAGGTAAAAAATGAAGAATACATTTTAGGCAGAAGGGAAAGAATGTATAAAGGTTTTTAACCTGAAAAAATCTAAGTGTTCCAGAAACTAAAAGAAGGCCAGTGTTGAAGTACAGTAAGAGGAAGATGGCCTAGGATGCCACTAGGCAGGAAGGAAGAGCAAGAGTATAGGCTGAGTGAAACTATGTGAGTTTTATTTAGTGGGAAACCACTGAAGGATTTCCAGCAGGGGAGTGACATGATCTGATATGTGCTTTATAAAATTCTCTCTGGAAGTTATGGAGAATAACGGGATCAAAGAGAAAGTAAAATAAGTGGGGAGACCAGTTAGGAGGTTACAGAACAGGATATGATGCCGACTTAAAGAACAAAGATTCAAGACCTATTTTGGAGGTAAAATTGACAAACTAGTGAGTACAATAATATTTTTCAAATATGTCCAATTATAAATCTCCCAGAGATATGTACACATGTAGTAAAAATAAAGACACACATGGGAATGACAAACACTGAATTCTGTATAATGGTTGTTCTAAAGGAGGCCAAGGTGGGTGTGGTCAGGAAGAGAGGTACATACGCAGGTACTTCAAAAATTTCACGGAAAGATTCATATTATCTTTTAATTCTATTTTTCTGCAAACTTTTAAAAGTTGTATATAGCTTCTAATCTCACTGGTATTATTTTATTTCTTAACCAGAGAGATAGATATACTGGAGTTCAAAGTATGTCTCAATGCTTTTTTGTATGTTTTAAATATTTAATCATAAATTTTAAAAAATGTTTTAGTTTAGGTTTTACTGAGATAGAAAACCACTGGAGGATTTTCAGTATAGGAGTGATATGCACTGATACACTTTTTATTCTGATCGCTCAGGTTGCACTGTTGAAAAAAGATTGTGGGGGGTTAAATAAATAATAAATAATGTTTAGTTATTTTAGTCAATCCATACACTGTATTCACAGTTATCTGCTCTGAGTTTTTCTGCAACAAAAAAAAAATTATAGTATTTATAATAAAGTAATTTTAGTTATTCTAATTCATTAGGAACTAGAAGATTTTTACTAGGAAAAAAAATCTGTCACCCTATAACTTGAAGTCAGTGATCCTGGTTCTGATCATGAAAACTAAACATTCAACAACTAAATACTGTGGGTTACTGAACAGGTCCCAGGTACATAAAGTCTTTGTGAGTCTTCAACATAATATAGGTCTGATTTTGTTGAGGCAAAATATCACTCCTATTTTTAGCAATAACCATACAACTTTATTTAAAAGTACTAGGTTTGACATGCTTACTTTCACGTTTTTCATCTTTTATAATTATTCCACTCTCTATATTTTTTATTTAAAGATACCAATATTGACCTTAAATGTTCCCAAGAGTATCCAAACCTGCTTCTAGAATTAACTTTGCACAGAAATGGCAACCTAAGCATCGTAGGAATAAAGCACGTAAGAATAACATTCCCTAGAAGCACAGAAACTGCAAAACCATTCACACCTTTCTCTCTCATCACCACATGAAATAAGAACATGTAATCAATAAAACTTACCCTAGCTGATCCATCAGCACATCCTGTTGCCTCTACCACTGAAACCTGTCTACACTTCAGCCACTTCCCACCACCTCCACTGTCACTACCTTGATCCAAACAACCATGATCTCCCATTCGGATTACTACAATTGCCTCCAAACAGGTCTCACTTCTCTCCTTAAACCCCCCACAATCTTTTTTCAACAGTGCAACCTGAGTGACCAGGATAAATGTATATCAGTGTATGTCACTTCTATAATCAAAACCCTCTGGTGGTTTCCCATCTCAGTCCAGTAAAACCTAAAGTCATTACAATGGTCAAAAGGCCCTATTAACCGGCCCGGTGGCGCACTGGATAGTGCGCCGCTTGGGAAGCGCGGCGGCGCTCCCGTCCAAGGGTTCGGATCCCACATGCATACCGGCTCCCACTCGCTGGCTGAGCGAGGCGCGGGAGCAACGCCGAGGCTTGCAGTCCCGTTGCCGGTCCCGGTCCGGTACGGGGGCAACACTGAGGGTTGCGATCCGTTGCCGGACCCGGAAAAAAGACAAAAAAAAAAAAGGCCCTATTAACCGGCCCGGTGGCGCACTGGATAGTGCGCCGCTTGGGAAGCGCGGCGGCGCTCCCGTCCAAGGGTTCGGATCCCACATGCATACCGGCTCCCACTCGCTGGCTGAGCGAGGCGCGGGAGCAACGCCGAGGCTTGCAGTCCCGTTGCCGGTCCCGGTCCGGTACGGGGGCAACACTGAGGGTTGCGATCCGTTGCCGGACCCGGAAAAAAGACAAAAAAAAAAAGGCCCTATTAAGATCAGCTGTGTTTCTGTTCCTTCCTTTATTTTTCTCCACAGCACTTTTTACCTCTGATATATTATATATTCTAATTAATCATTTGTTTATTGTCTGTCTCTTCTATAAGGACAAAAATTTTATGACGGAAAGAGTTTTATCTGCTTTTTCTTTACTATTGTATCCTTAAACCGGAATGGTGCCAGGCATCTAGTTAAATTTATTTAGGTTAAATTTACTTGGTTTAATAAATGTTTGTTGAATAAATGAATAAATGTTCTTCTAAAAGTCACAAGAAGCACAGACAATGGTTCTGCCATTTTAACTTGATATTTCTGCTTCCCTCTGTAATGCCAAAATTAACTGAAGTACAAGGAAGAGTTGTAAGTTAAATAATGTGAGAAACATAAAGTAGGTTAGAAAGAGCTAGGGTACAGAGATTAGATTCTAGAGAGTTTTTCTGGTCCTGAAAATTTCTGTTGAGAAGTAAAACTATAAAGTAGCCTATATAGTTTTTTATTGGTTAGTCAAAGCATTTTTTCTCTATTCTTGTGGTCAATTACTACTCCTAAGAGTTGTAAGAAACATTTATACTTATGTCAGAGGTCTTAATCTTCCTTATATGAGCCCATCCTGATGAGGTTTTTTTTTAGGGGGAGGAAGAATGGGGGAGAAGAGGAAGAATATTATATAATGAATCTATTCTCATATAACAAATTCAGAAAGCTGCCTTGAAAGAGGGATTATACCTGGTGGTATTTAATCAGATAAAGTAGTACTGTCATTTTTTAATTCATCCTAAGAAGAAAGGAGAAGCAGAAGATATACTCTAATTTGAAGGGTCAATGATTTCTTTAAATTTCAAGAAATACCAAGTTACTATAGAAAGCCAAATGTATTTGGTATTCTAAAAATTGAACTATCCGGGAAGAGTCGACTTCAAACACCGTCAGTTATCTCATCAAGAATAAGAGAAATACTGGGGGTTTCCTTGTGTCTTCTGAAAGAAGATGGAGGGAAAGAAAAAAAAACCACTTTTGGAGAACTACTTGAATCACCACTGGAAAAGGAAATAGAATGAAGGTCACTGACTAAAATTTTGCTTTTAGCAAAGAAGCATCTCAACTAGGGAGGGAAAAAGGTGAGTAGAAAGTTAGTTAATTGGAGAAACTGAGAAGCAACAAAAAGGGCTATATCATGGATGGAGCATAATGCAGGGTAGTATTATTATTAATTGAATATTTACTATGTAGCAGAAACAGTGCTAAGTACTTTACATCATAATCTCATTTAATCTTTACACTAAATCTGGGAGGTAGGTATTGTTAGCCTCACTTTACAAATAAAGAAACAGACTTATATAGGTCAAGTAACTTCAACAAGTTGATCCAGGGAGGTTTACTAAAATGTCCAATATCCTAACTCCAATGTTATTTTGTCTCCATGTTGCTTCTTCTAAAACTGACTACTTTGCTAGATTTTCCCCATTACGATAATTTTTCTCATGAAGCACACAGTGATTCAGCTCTTAGTTCCCATCTGCATACAACTTCGGAGATCAAGTGAATCACTTCAAATCACCAAATGAATTTCATATTGTTGTGTATTCATAAACCATAATCTGACCCACATCTGCTATCTAAAAACAAAACAAAACAAAAACCTGCCCTTGATCACAGGAAGGTCTGTACTCAATAAAAACAAGTTAAAAGATAATGCTCATATTACTTTGAAAAGCTGTTTGGCAATATCTGCTAAAGCTGAATATATGCACACCCTGACTCGGCAATTCCATTTTTAGATGTGTACCCAACAGAAGTGTACACGTATGTTAACCAAAAGACAAGTTCAAGAATGTTCACAGCAGCACTATCCATAATAGCCTTAGGCTGGAAACAATTCAAATGCCCATCAATGATAGAATGGAAGAAAGGATAAACTGTAGAATATTCACTCGGTGGAACAAACAAACCATGCCTAGGTTCAACAATATGGATGAGTCTCACAAACAAAACGATGAATGAAAAAAGTTAGAAAAAAGAGTTCACACTGTACGATATGGAAAAGCAAAACTTATCTATGGTATTAAAAGTCAGGATAGTAATTACTCCTCAGAAGGGCAATTACTAAAAAGGGGTAGTGAAGGGGAGTAGAGTTTCAGAAATGCAGATAATGTTCTGCTTTTTTAATCTGGGTGTTGGTTACCTAGAATGCTCATTTCGTGAAAAAAAAATCAAGTTTTACATTAATTTTTGCACATTTTCTCTTATTTTGTTATATTTCAATAAAAAGTTACTTTAAAAACTGCAATGTTTTATTGTTGGCAGACAATAAAACATAGGTTTTTTTAAAAAATGATTTTAATTTTAATTATTGGATCAAAGACAATCTACAGAGAGTTTTACTCATCTTAATACAAGAAAATGCATTTTTAAACTCTAGTTTCACATCCTGTAGCCCTCCATCTTCAATTAAACAAGGGAGTTAACTCAGTTCATCATATATTCAAGTTTAAGTAAACATTTTAAATAAAACTGTTAATAACTAGGAGCTTTTGACTCAGGCTGCATTGCCAAAGTCTATAAAATTCTTCTCTTTTCTGCTAAATTAACCTCATATTCTTTACCTCAGAAAAATGAAGAAATCCTTAAAAGCATGTAGCTTAAGAAAGCATGACATGATAATATGCCTTCTAAGAGTAAAGTCTCAAACTCAATTTCTTTTTCACTTTGCAAAAGGATCTTTGAGTAAAATATGTTGCAGACCAATACATTTTTTTGTCAGAATGATGAACTTTGAAAAATTAACACTTTTCCATTCTGAGAATTTCCTAACCTTCCATTTGTAACTAAACTTTAATTCATAACCATCAGGATTGGAATTGTTTTCTTAAAAAGAGAAACTATGACAAAAACAAACACCCATGGATGATCTATTTAAGACTATGTTACTATTTCTTCTCCTAGAATATTTCATCACATATGACAGAATGGCTTGTGATATAAATATTATATTAACCACAAGAAGGAAAGGGGCAAAGAGAAAACACAGACAGGCAGGAAGTGAAAGTTTATTTAAAAATTTCCTTTGTAAAATAATCCTTGACAAAGATGAGTTAATGGAAAGAACGAATATCCTGAAGCATGCTACAATATTGTCCCCAATAAAAGTTTATTTTGAAAAGCTCCTTTACTTTGTTAAGGAATGTTATAATTTATTTCCCTGGATATAATGATGCTGTGATTACAACCTACTCCCTGTTTTGGAAAGCTATGTGACTTCCTTAAACAGCTACAGAGTACAGGTTTAAGGGGAGGGAAAGTAACATCTATGATGCTCTTACTAATTTTAACAAACATTACAATCTTTATAACACTCTGATTATGAATCACAGTTGACAAGTGATGGGAAGGATTATAAATTTCCTTTTTTTGTACCATAAATGTTGCTTATTTTCTCAGCAAATGACATTAGAAATTCAAATATCTTCAAGATAAAATTTCATGAGAAACTGTTAATCTTTGGTTCCAGAAGACCCATGGACAATGCTCTGATGCCAGGTGGGCCACCATTCAGGCAGAGACAACTTTAGAAAGTCACCATTCCACTGCAACTAAAGGACATTCAAATATCTTCAAGATAAAATTTCATGAGAAACTGTTAATCTTTGGTTCCAGAAGACCCGTGGACAATGCTCTGATGCCAGGTGGGCCACCATTCAGGCAGAGACAACTTTAGAAAGTCACCATTCCACTGCAACTAAAGGATAGCATTACTACTCTACCAAAAGTGATCGAGAAATCCCACTTAGCTGGTAAAATTAAGCACAGTAATTTTATTCCCTTTTCTATAATGAACACTATAGAACCAATCTAGAATGAAATTGGATAATCTCTTTCAGCAAAAAAATGTGAAGGGATGATAAGTCACCATTCCACTGCAACTAAAGGATAGCATTACTACTCTACCAAAAGTGATCGAGAAATCCCACTTAGCTGGTAAAATTAAGCACAGTAATTTTATTCCCTTTTCTATAATGAACGCTATAGAACCAATCTAGAATGAAATTGGATAATCTCTTTCAGCAAAAAAATGTGAAGGGATGATAATAAACATTTGTAAGCTCATACTATATATAATGCAAAAACCATTAAAATGTTATACCCCCACTTTCCTATTTTTATGAAATACCATGAAATATTAAACTCAGCTCAGTATGTAATATATAGAACCTATCAAACGGTATGTATCAAAACTAACTTTTAGTATTAGCCTGTTTTAAGACTATAGAACTCAAAGATGTGAATTTGGTTTTAACTTTCAAAGAGTATTGCACTAAAATAGGGGAGTCAGAACTCTACCGATTTGGACAATCAGGAGAAGTAGAACTTTTAGTACAAATGCCTAAATATGTTTTGTGTATATCGTGATCACATCATGTTGACTCTGAATAAGGTTGTAGCTCCTAATTCTGTATTCTTCCTTCAGGTTAAGTTTACCAAGACATTTTATAAATTATTTTGTAAATAAAACAAATAGGAGAATTAATATGTTATCAATCAGACTCTCTAGCTATAATATGTTCAGGATTTGGGAACCTATTCTGTGAGCCTAGCAAGTCACCTAATCCTTCTTCATCGAAGTATGCTATAAATGATTAAAAATACCAAACGCTTACAAAATGCTCTGCGACATTCAGGTACTATGCAAAACACTAAATAGAGCCTTTGAAGAGCAAAAGCCCAGCTATGCTTGCATATAAAATCCTTATTGTTGTTGTAGTTTCAGAAATAAGTTATGTTTTATTTAGCTATTACACTTTATCTTTAAATCTTTTTTTTTTGCAAAACACTAAATAGAGCCTTTGAAGAGCAAAAGCCCAGCTATGCTTGCATATAAAATCCTATTGTTGTTGTAGTTTCAGAAATAAGTTATGTTTTATTTAGCTATTACACTTTATCTTTAAATCTTTTTTTTTTTTTAACACTTAAACTTCTAATTCCTAGGTTGATTAAAATGGTTAGTTTTCTTTTAAGAAAGAAGAATCCATACCTAAAAAAAAGTATAGTAATACAAAACACTCTAGATTATATTAAGTTTATAATCATGTTCATAAGCTTATATTTCTGATTACTTCAGCTTTTTAAGACAACTATATTTTAATACACATTTCTACTTCCATTAAAAAAAACATACTTCTGGGCTAGACAGTTAACTCAATGGGTTAGACTGTAGCCTTGTAACACCAAGGTTGAGGATTTGGTTCCCCGTACCAGCCAGCCACCAAAAAAATAGAAAAAACATTACATTCTTCTCATCCAGCAACTTTCCTATCACTGCTAAGACTGTCACACATTTTAATGGCCAATATAAGATGTATGTATGTGTAATGTTACTTATTTCTTTAAAAGAGTAAAGTAAGTAAATACAGGCACCCAAGGAACTAAAAGCAACAAAATAAACAAATGCAAGGGATCTTCAAAAAATTCATGGTAAGATTCGTATTATCTTTTAATTCCATTTTTCCATGAACTTTTTGAGGTACCCTCATATAAACACCTAAGGAATTTTGCAAAGTAATTTCTTAAATATTCTACTGTCTAAAAATATAATTATACAACATAAAAGCTTTTAGTTTATCAGTTTTCTCATTGTCTGGTGGGAGCCTCAAACATCATATTCAGAGAGATATCTTATGAATTGAATTAGTTACTGTAAAAATCTCATTTATATTTACTCTTGAAGTGTAATTCCATTAATATTGAAAACACCTATATAGGCTTATTATAAATTTAATTACACAAACTTAACTGCCTCATTTTACTTGATAGGGATTTCATATATCTTAATACTTTTACTCCTCACAAATAACACAATTACAATTAAAATAGTTTTTACTAATAATTCAAATAGAACTTTTTGGTCAGTGAGTATTCATGGCTTAAGGTCATAGGAAAAAAGAAAATAAAACTGTAACCATTTAAGCAGAAACTATTTTCTATTTTGGTTTAGGTATGAAACATGGGAGTCACTCTACCTCACAAAGCAGTAAGTCAATGATGTGGAACACCATGCAGAGTGGGAACTTGGCAGTAAACAGAGTAAGAAACCACTGGGATGCATACATATGAGCTTCCAGGTTCAGATCACAAAAATGGCTGTGCAGGTCCGGTAGCTGTTCCTAAAAGTCAAAGTGGAAAATTTAGGGGGAGGAGCACAGAAGAATCTTAACTTCCTGCCACAACTGCAATTTATAACAAGTTTTCTGTGATCACTTAAACTTTATTCTAGCATTGGTTGCATTTTATGTAACTACACAGAAGTGATGACAGGAGATGAGATATGGCAGGTAATAGAGGAAAATAAAGACAGAATTTTTATAAACAAATAACGAATATTATCTCTAGCTCACTTGACTGTTCTTCTTTCTTGGGAAATATTCACTCTGATAGAATACCTGCAGTCTAATGAATATCTTGATTCCAGGGTCAAGTTAATAGCATCTCCATTCAGGGTTCAACTCTAAACGAGCTAAAAAAGAAATGTACCTTCTTTTTGGAGACTAATATCGACATCATGTGGGGGTCTATGATATCATTTCAGTATATTTTTTGAGTACTTGAAAAATCCCAAAGCATAACCAAATATTTAAAAACCTACCTTATAAAGAAAAAAAATCACCTATCTTTAACATATTAAAATGGCAAAATAAAGAAATTATGCAAGGGTATCATTATGACATTGAGTATCTCCTAAAAATGCCTTTATGCTAGCTTTATTTTTTCCCCCAAGTTAAACAAGCAAATGCTTTTTAAGCCCCTTGTTTTCTTTTCATAAACAGACCACAAAACAAAACCAAAAATAAAATAAAATAAAAAATAAACCATTTCTTGTACAAGATGCCTCTTTGAAAAACACCCAAATGTGCCCATCAGGTACTTTAAATGGTTTGTCCAATCATCCAGTTAACATTAAAAAAAGTGCTTCATAGAAAAATGTGGTTGAGTTCCTTCACGAGCTGGCTTTTCATTTATCAGGAACATTTACTTGATTCTTAAAGCCCTTAGGAATACTTGTCTTTGAAAAAATATGAACTTTTGTAAATGGAGGGTAAAAAGTGAGTAATCCCAAATATTTACTTGTAGAATCAAATCTTTAAAAAGGAGCCTATTGCTTTTCCATAGTTACCAAATTGTCCTTTCTACAGTCTTTTTTCCCCTCAATGTCCATTTTCATTGTGCTTATGGCTCATTTTACAACCCTCCCTCCTTTTATTTCTTCTTCACCTTTAAGGTCTTCTACTGTCCTACATTCCCTTCTCCCAATAGAGTCGCTCCTTAACCTTACTGTAAACTCTCAGTCTTCTACTCTCCCAGTCCTCTAGTCTTTCAGTGTCCTACTAGCTTCACTTCTCTCGTTAGACACCTATGGCTCTCCTGATGTGTCATGCCAATAAGCTTCTACCAACATTGTCTACTCCCACACCCCACTAACCATCTTCCCCAACCATTTTACTCTTCCCCAACATGGAATAAACCCATCCATTTATTTCCTTCACATTTTTCTTGGGTTCCCAACACTCCTTTTTTATTTTATTTTATTTTTTTATTGAAGGATAATTGATTATTCATACTTGTGAGGTACAAAATTGATTATCAGTAGTTGTGTACAATGTGTGATGGTCAAATCAGGATAGTTACCTTATTCATCATTACAAGACGTAATCATTCTTTGTGTCTGTTAACCAATTTCTCATTAACCCCCCTCCCTCTCTCCCTCTCTCCTCCTCTAGTAACCACAGTTCTGTTCTTTCCTTCTAAAAGTTCAACATATTATTGTGATTGTTGTTTCTTTCTTTCTCTCTCTTTCTCGTTTATTTATGAATTCAGCTCCCACTTATGAGTGAGGACATGAAGTATTTCTCTTTCTGCACCTGGATGTTTTACTTAGCATCATTTTCTCCAGGCTCATCCATGTTTCTGCAAATGGCAGAATTTCATTCTTCTTTATGGCTGAATAGTATTTCATTGCTAACACCCCTTTTTAGAGAAAGTCACGTAAATATGCTGAATAGGACATTATAAATCTAAGATTTCCAACTTCAGGTGAAACATCAAAGGTACTCAATAATTTCTTTTGTCAGCCCTAGTCAATAATTTTGTCTTTGCTCACAGTCTTTTTTATTATGTAATATTTGAAATATACAAAAGAATGTATGTTTCTCACACATATACAATTGCAAATACATTTTATGAAGCACAACAACATTGGGGTTAGAAAATGATATAGGAAAAATTGTAAATATGTCCATTATGATATTTTAAGTGTTTTTTATTCTTTTATCAATATCTTTCTGTCTTTTTCAAGTGTTCTGTGTGGACTCAAATATGCTAGTGGTGCTAATTAGTATGGAAAAAGCTTTTAGGTATTTCAATTTTTATTCTGTAAATATCTTCATTCTTCTACAAATAATGCTTGGCAATCTCTCATTGACTTAACACTATATCCTCACTTCAACATGTATTACAGTTTAGTATTTAAAATGGAGATTATTTTTAAAATATTCAAATGGCTAAATAAATATATTATGTTATTAAGACCAGTGTAGATATTGGTCAGAAACCAAATTGATTTACATTTTCTGTAGTACTCCATTAAACTTTTATAACTCATTAATGCTCATCAATTCTATTAGCCTTTTTAAAAATAACTTAAATCTCTGAATGATAAACGTTCCTAATTTTTATTTACCTGCATTAGTCTCTCCAACTGGTAGAATTTGCAATGAAGATCTTCAAAGTTGTTTTTGTAGAGGTCTTGCAAACCATAGTCGTACATGATTTTCACCAAAACACAGAATGCTTGCTCCTCTGGCATCTACAGGAAAGTACACACATATAGAACATGACTGAATGGCATTTGGCCAGAACGTGAGAAAAGTTCCTTCATGTTATTAGTCTTCTGCATAAATGGCTGAAAGCCTGCTGTAAATGAAGTCCTTTAAAGCCAGCCTTCTGCACAGTGACATAGGTAAAATTGATGTTCAAAGCTTCTAGCCCTTCTCACTTGAGACGAATTGCCCTTTTTTGTTCATTTTAATCATGCTGTCATTCATTCCTAAGCCATCTTAAAAAAAAAACAGGTAATACAATCATGCGATTAAAAAATCAAAACAATGTAAAAGAATATAGAGGCAAAAGTCTCACTCTTCCCTATCTTATCCACACTAGTCCCTAGTACCTGTCCCCCTCATCTCTTTTGCATAACCTCCTAACTACTCTTGATAATAATTTCTCCTGAATCCTGCCAGTGTTTCTTTATGCAAATAAAATAACATTTTTTATTTTATTCTGCCCTTTCCTACACAAAAGATAACATTCCATATATATTGTTATGAATCTTGCTTTTTTACCCCTTAACAATAAAGTTAATATTTCTATCTCAGTATATAGAGTTGCCTCTTTATTTCTTTAAAACAGCTAGACAGTATTACATTATGTGGATGTACCACAGTTCATTTAACCAGTTTCCTATCAATGGATATTTCAGATGTTCCTAATTTTTGTCAGCAATAGCTGCAATAAATAACCTTGTATATGCATCATTTATTACATACACAGGGGTGAAGTAAGGGTAGAGCACAATCCCAAAAGAGGGATTGCTAGGTCAAAGGAAAAATGCATTTTTAATTTTGATAGATAGTGTGATACTGTCCTCCCAGAGTCTTCTTGATGTTGCTATTTTTCTTTCTATAAAAAACAGCTTTCGGGAAAGGATCTTATGAGCTTCTGTCATTAAGGTCTAAGTAACCAATAAAACCTAACATTTTAGCTCTCTCTGAGGTATTTTTATCTGAACAGAAAATAAAGACTCAAATCAAAGGAACAAATCTCTAAATTATGGTATCAATAAGGTGGAAGAATATGGACTGGGACATATCTAATATTCTAGAAATTACACCAAGCAGTCAGAAAAGGCAGTTGTACTTACTCCTCTGAGGTATTTTTATCTGAACAGAAAATAAAGACTCAAATCAAAGGAACAAATCTCTAAACTGTGGTATCAATAAGGTGGAAGAATATGGACTGGGACATATCTAATATTCTAGAAATTACACCAAGCAGACAGAAAAGGCAGTTGTACTTAGTGTTCTAGGAGGTAACTATCATGTACACATCTACTTTAAATGTCACTTCCTTGAAAATCTGAACTTGGCTGATTATGGTATTTCACACCTTTGTCAAACTAACTTCATGCCTGAATAACTGAATCAAGTAGAATTCTATTTACCCACTTAGAAATGTAATGGTTTATTTAAGTTTCTATACAAATCAGCCTCTTCTATTCTCTACTTATAAACCAATGAAATACCTAAATTAGTTAAATAAAATCTTCTGAAGTTACATAAGTACACTTCGCTGTTGTCATTTTGGTTCTCCAAATATTTGCTTATTCCTTTTTTATCTGTAGTTGTTAGAGGCCTTTTCGAAATTGTTGGCCTTTGACTTTAGCTATTCAAGTCAGCAAACAATTTCCAGCATCTATTCAGTTACTGAGAATACAAGTACACTATATTCTCTACTCCTTAAGCAATTCTGTCATTGATGCCTCAATGGACACTAAGTTGCACATACAGTATATGGCCTATAATACTTCTCTTACTACCAAGTTCTAAGCCTCTTCATCTTCCTCTCAGATCTCTACTCAAATGACTATACAGAAAAGCTGCATGTAAGATAACTATAGACAGCCCTAGAGAAACTAATTCACTTAACTTTCTAAGTGAATAATAATTAGTTGACTATAAAGGGGATAAGGCTTTTTTACTTGGTAAAACCATTAAAGCAAATAAAAGGCTTAAGTACCTTTTAGCATTCATACATACAATAACCGAACAGATGAGATACTGGCACTGTGCTAGGCTCTGGGGATACAGAGATAAAGATATACCACCTTCCCAAAGGATGAGTTAACAGGTAGAGTTTGGTAAGGCCACAGAAGTCCTGGGAAGGGGAAGCTGGGTATGTGGATGAGAAGGTGACATTACTACAGCTAGAATGTAAGTAAAGGAATGGGCCAGATCAAGGTGAATTATTCGGGATAATAATAGGGTAATGACAAATGAACACAAATTTCTGCTTATTTTAAGATATGGAACTTAAATACCGTATCTCTCCCCCCCTCTACCTCTTTCTTCCTCATACAAAGAAAACAATATATTTAATAAATGTTCTTCAAAAGTAAAATCATTTAAATGTTTAAACTTGATCCCTAAAAAATAAAAACTTGAGAATATTAACTGACAATTCCAGCCCATATCTTTATTTTTTTTCAAATACATCTATATTTGGGGAAGAGAGGTAGTCTAGATGTTAGTTCCCTTTATGTTTAACTTTGGCAATATAGCCAGGTTTTTAATTTTTAGTTAGTTTATGTGCCACATGAAAAGAGTACACTAAACCCACAAAATACCAGTCCAGCTGGGGTAGAATCAATGCTATCTGTGAAAATTAACATCAGATATAAGATGTTATAGGATCTAAGATGTTATGGGATCTCAGATATTATCTTATCATAAAACTCACTAAAATGATCCCTTGTGAAGACAAAAAAAGACTGCTAACAAAATGCGTGAGAAATTAATGGGAATAAGTTTAATCCTTTAGCAGGCTTCTCTTCATGGTTTGAAGATTAATGGAATCTATTTAGCATGTCTACTTAAGCTTTCCTGGTATTTCTCTTTCTTCAATTAATGAATTCATTATCAGCAGCAGCAATCAGGGAAAGCATACAAAATTTAGCAAAAATAACAAAGATTTTAAAAATAAAAACAAGTAGCTACAAATGAATAAAATATGACTGAAAAGCAAATGCTGATTGGCATTTACACTGCAAAGAAAAAAGGACATTCACATACTGAGTTGTAATAGTATTTTCCTTTTGAAGGATAAGACAATTCATAATTAAGGAAGGTATTATAGCTCAGTGCAGTGACAATATCAAGGAGTAAAGGCTGAGCCTAGATTTGTAGTACTGTATAATATAAAATGTATGATATGAAAAGATATTTTGGAAATTTTAAACAATATTTACTTACAGATGATGTCAGAAAAACTTACTGACGATAATAAATTATTAGCACTGCCAGTGCAAATAAACAGAATAGTAATAATTCCAATAACAAGTTGGGTAATGGGGCCCTGCATTGGTTATGTTTGGCCACTATCCATAACTCAGAGAATACTAGAAAATAGAATGGACTGGACTTGGGAAGTAATGTACAGCAGTGGTGTAGCAGCACCCCATTACACTATTTCTATCACACACGCACGTAAGACAGAAAATGTCAGCAGTCTCAAGAACATGAATAACAGTAGAAAGTGGTGAAATAGAAACTATGCAGTTTTGAATATTATTACTCTTCATGTTTAACAGAAGTTATTTAACTGTAAGTTTATATCATTTAATTTTTAACAATGGCTATGTTTAACAACTGGTTCACAAAATTCCTGAAAATTTACCAATTGGCTCTCACAAGCTGGCATGATCTGGCTCCAGCACAGTGCTGACACAGACCATGATGAAGAGTTAGGACTGTATTCTAAGTGCGGTTGGAAATCACTGGAGAGTTTTAAGCAGGGGATCATATTTTTATTTTCAGTAAGGTCACGAGCTACTATATGGAGAATAGATTACAGGAAAAGAAGGATTATAAATATGTTGGATTAGTTAGAACCTATCACTTTTCTTCTGTATGAAAGTGTAATCTACAAGAACCTATATTCAACTATTCCCCTCAAAAGTTGCCCATAAATAGATGGTGAATATAGAAAAGGTGCTTCAGTGGAAAAACATGGTTTTGGAACTATATTCCTAGACAAGCTTTTAGTTACTACCTGGGTAACCCTGAGCATGTAACCTCTCAATATCTCAGCTTTTTAGCTCTAAAAAATTATAAATAATAATACCTATGCTATAAAAATGCTCTAAAGATTAAGTGAAACATATGTGACACACAACATATGCATATCGTTGGTCATCTATAAATTTAAATTTCCCTCCTCTTTCTCTCCTTGAAGACAGAAACGATGTCTTACACATCAACAATTACCATAGTGCTTAATTCAAAAGAATAAAAAAATGCATGGGTAAAAATTTTATCTAATAAAAAATTACAAACATAAATTTTTACTATAAGGCCTTTCTACTATTTTAAAAAGGAAGCAGCAAAAATGTGCTGCTTTTCATATGAATAACAGCACTTCTTGTCACTGGGAAGAATGTCCCCCTTGTCCTACCCACTTTTTTAATAAGTCAAATAGTGACATGCTACACTTTCCAGGTTCTCCTTGCAGTTAAGGCATACGTAAGCCCAGGGTGGATGACTAAGTTGGGGTATACTATATAACACAGCTCTGCCTTTGAAATCTCACTGATCTTTTAAGGTTAATAATAAGTGGCACTTAGATCATGAAGTCTTTGCTATTCCCTTTAACCTGATGAGATCTTTGCTTTCTGTAAATCCCCCAAACTCTTTGTTGCATGCATTATAGTTATTTGTGGCCCTTAACCTCTGGATACTGCTTTATCTTTGTATCCTCCCCACAGCTCTTAGCATACAGCCCTCAATAAATTTAAAGCATTAAATATTTGTTTAAGACAACTTTAGCAAACTTTGAATATATCTGCCTTTATCAATACAGACATGCCACATGAGTAGGGCAATCTGCCAGTAATTGCTAAGGTTAAGAGACAACAAAATGTTGAAGGAAAGTATTGGTATAAAAGCTGGAAGCAAATGGCAGCCAAATGCAATTATATCAGTACTTGATTTCCTGTAATATTATTACAAATGCTAAATATAAGAAACTTTTATATTATCTGTATTTTGTATTGGTTATTATACTTGTCCCTCAATTAGCATTTAAAAAAATCAATCAAGATCTGGTATTAAATACCAAACCTCATCCATGGCTCTATGAAATACAAAACAAAATACCTGCTTCACATGCACAATCTGAGAATCAAGCATAATGTCATCACTGTTTGGTAACAAATGTTGATAATGATCTACCATCAGTATTAAAGGAGATGATCACTGAATGGAGACAGTCTCCAAGCTTCACTTCTCTCTACACCCAACCATAAAAGAAAGTAACTCTAAGTACTTCAAAAGTCTTAAGACTCACCCGAGTCTGAAATATATCAAGATATTTTTTGAAGTAAAATTATATCTTGATAATTAAAAATAATCCCAATATCTAGGATAAAAGTAAATTTCCTATTTCACATTTGTGTTTCATACCTTTTGTGAATTATCTACCTTTTTCTATGAAGATAATGAACACTCCACTGATTTTCAAAATTTTCTTCAACAAAGATGGATACTTTGTGAGTTTTTTGAAAACCACAAGCTCTTGAGTCTTCGTTTTCTGTTTACACATTGATAAGCTAATAGAATGAAAACTTCTAGCCATTTGTTTATTTTTTCTTTAAACTGAGTAGATGCTAAAATACATTTTAATTGAATGTTTATTTATAAGCCATAAGACACAGTCATTGTACAATATATTATTAGTTCCCTGTGGGCAATCAATTTAAATTAGTGGGACCAGCAGCCAAAAGAAAATTGGCTAGGAAAATAATTATTAATTTTAGAAATAAGAGCAGCAGCTACCAATATTAGACATATTCATCATGACTTCATTTGATCTTCACAAAAATCCTGCAAGGTAAGCATTGTTTTTATATTTTAAATATAAGACTAGTGAAGTTCAGAGAAGTTAAGTGATTTGCCAATGACTATAAATCTATTAAGTAAAGCCTGGATTTAATTTCATGACTGTACTCTTTTTGTGCCAGGTACAAAGTAAGACTCTTTACACTTATAACATAAGGTACTCAATACTTATAATAACTCTAGAAAGATGATAACATTATTTCCATTTTTTTAACTGAAGAAACTGAAGCTCAGTTTAGGAAACTTGCCCAAAGTTATATAACTTGAAAGGTATTAAACTGCAATTCAAATTCATAATTGTGCTTTTTATTATCCTTTAAAGGAGTTTAGCTTTGAAAGAGCAGGGAAACATAAGGCAGTAAGTGAACAGGAGGATTACAGAAGAGGATTTTTTTAAAGGTAAAATATCTTGAGTACTGTACATTACAGTATACAGGAAGATGATGTTGGGAAATGATTCAAAGGTCTTGATGCAAGAATTAACTCATAATAGGAAAATGAATGCTTCTTTCTCTTGGATTATAAGGAAAAGTGACTGGATGTATAGAAGGACTTATTTTAAAAATATACTAAAATTCTTGTGGTAAAGATACCACCCAAGGGGCCGGCCGGGTGGCACACTGCTACAGTGCGCCGCTTGGGAAGCACGGCGGCGCTCCCGCCGAGGGTTCGGATCCCACATACAGACCGGCCGCTCACTGGCTGAGCGAGGAGCGGGGGCAACACCGAGGGTTGCGATCCCGTAGCCGGTCCTGGTCCGGTACGGGCGCAACACTGAGGGTTGCGATCCGTTGCCAGTCACAAAAAAAGACAAAAAGACAAAAAGACAAAAAAAAAAAAAAAAAAAAAAACCACCCAAAATGAAATTATACATCTGTCTAGCACCCACCCCC
>NW_007726256.1:268648-271538 GCF_000696425.1 Galeopterus variegatus | reverse complement strand
TTTTAAAAAAAAAAAAAAAAAAAAAAAAAAAAAAAAAAAAAAAAAAAAAAAAAAAAAAAGATACCACCCAAGATGACATTATACATCTGTCTAGCACCCTACCTCCTGATCATCTGATATCAGAACCCCTTTTCTGTAGGAAAACCATTCCATTTTTCAGGAGGGGCTCATCCACTTCACTGTCAGCACAAAGGTGAACTCAAGACCTGGGCCATGCTAGTCAGAATACCTTACTCTCCTAACCTCAGGAATTGATTCAGGTATGGCACTTATATAAGCCAGGCCAATCAGAGTCTTCAAGGGGGAAAAGGAGAGAAAAATTGTTCTTTTTGTTTGGTTCTAAGGCAAGACCTATAGCAAAAGATGGTCTTTTAAATGAAGTTGCAAAACTGAAAGGATATAAAACCAGGCCAGCCATTTTGCCCACGTTATGGCCTACTCATATAATTAAGGCAAGGAAATTCAAGAAGAGCAGAGATATGAACACAGATTTCTGATGACAAAATATGAACTCTGGAATCCAACCATGTCAAAATGACCTCTGTCCTAGATTTCCCAGTTATATGAACCAATAAATTTCCTTATGACTTAAGCTATTTTGAGTTAGGGTTCTGTTACCTGTAGCAGTAAGAGTCCTGAATAATATAATGTCACAAATACTTTTACTTATGTATACATTTAATGACATTTGGAAGCCTCTATCTTGTCACTTTGAACTCTGTGGAATCACTATTTTCAGGAAAACCAGTAAATAGCTCTGCTCCTCATGTCTTATATCCATTGGTTAAATCTTATCCTAAACCTGTCTTTTTGGGGGGTTATATTAAAGAATTTATAATTTTTAAATCTTACTTTATTCTGAGGTACAATACAGAAAAATTCATAGAAGTTAATGTGCACCTTAATGAATAATTGGCTATAAAGTAAAACAAATAATTATAAAGGACTCATGTAACCACCACCCAAGTTAAGAGAATACTGTCAATATCCCTGAAGACCCCTATGTGTCCTGTTTCAGTCATGATCTCCAATTTCTTCCCAGAGAAATCACTATCCTGACTTCAACAGTAATCATTTCATTGGTGTTCTTTATAGTTTTTCCCCTAAAAATAAAGTTTAGTTTTGCCTGTTATTGAGCTTTATACCAAATGGAATCAAACCAAATGTAATCTTGTACTTTGCTTTTTTTACTAAACCTTATGTTTACATGAGTCACTCATATTAAACTATGTAGTGTAAAACATTCATTTCATTGCTGTATAGCGCTCTACCATATATTCATATTTTAATGTCTAATTACAATTCTACTATCAGACATTCTAAGAGTAGATATATGAGTTGTTTCAATGCTTTGACTATTATAAACACTCACCCTAGGACAATCCTAATATATGTATTTTAGGGTACATGTGCAAAATTTGACTGAAGTAATATATCTAAAAATATAATTGCTGGGTATGCATATCTTTATTAGATAAAGCCAAACTGGTTTCCAAAGTAGTGCCTAGTCAATTTTTTAAAAATTCAGTAGTTTTAAACATTCTGGATTATTCAAACAAAATCCTTTCTGCAGGTGAAAAGCTTCTCTACATGCCGAAATTAGTATACATACAGTAATTTAACCCAAAAAATGAGCATGATTTTCTAAGGTCTAAAAAAGTACATGTTCAATAAAAAAAATTTTAACTACTTAACAATAAATATGGTAGAAAAATATGTTGGGCTAAAAATTATCTAAGATATTTTATATAATTTTTAGAATCAATGATATAAATATATAATAGGGCACTATTTATAATACCTCCAATTAAGCAAAGATTAATATTATAATAATGATATTAAGAATTATTATCACATATTTAATTTGAAAGGCAGGTGAACATTATAATGGCCACAAGCTGTGCTATAACATTATTCTCCAACTGTTAATAATAAATTTCTCATAATTTCATAAACAGATATATTAGTATCTACTGTGATAAAATCTAATTCTTCTACTGCTTAAACTACTACATGTTACAAAGCTATTGTCAAAGCATCTGGAAATTTCCAAGCACAAGGAGAGGCTAATTATTTCTTAAAACTACTCAGACATGGAATAATTTTAAAATTCAAAACTTTGTTTTTGAACATACTTTCATTTTTGGTTTTTCTTTTCTCTTAGGCAATAAATGTAAAATATAAATGACCATGGGTGAGAAAAGGACACCATCACAGAAAGAAGCAGGCTCTGACAATGATTAATACGGAGCTGCCAAGGAATGTCTGGCAGCAAAAAAGAAGCAATACCTTATGTAACTGATAAAAAAATGGTCAGTAAGACCCTAATAACACATCTCCCTGGAACCTGAGATAGTGTATTTGATTAATGGTTTAAGCCAGTCTGTATTTTTCTACCTGTTTAAACTATGGAGGCAAAAATATGGGGAAAAATTACAGTTAATTTCTGTTATTCAAAGTGGTTAATATTTAGGTTGGTCAGTTAATGGAATATGCTGATTAACAGACTTATCACACATACTGCCAATCAAAAATCAGAATATGTTTTTCATTAACACTATGTTGAATATCAGTTAATCTTTCCTCAAGGATTCTGTAAACATTCCCATAATTTATTTTTATAAGTCATGGCAATAACTGCATAATTCTATTAATGTAGAAAGTGTGAGAAACTTGGGCCAGCCCTGTAGCGCACTCGGTAGAGTGCGGCGCTTGGGAGTGCAGCGGCGCTCCCGCCGAGGGTTCGGATCCCATATAGAGACCAGTCGGCTCACTGGTTGAGCGCGGTGCAGGCGCGACACCAAGGGTTGCGATCCCATTACCGGTCACGAAAAAAAAAAAAGACAAAAAGGAAAAAAAAAAAAAAAAAAAAAAGAAAGTGTGAGAAACT
>NW_007726256.1:258491-267702 GCF_000696425.1 Galeopterus variegatus | reverse complement strand
CTTATTCTATTTATTCTTCTTAGATGATCTGATCTACTCCCATGATTTTAGCTTTGATTTCCCCCCCAAGCATCAGTCTCCAGAATCCAAATAGTTGATAGAAAGGTCCACTTAGATGCCTGAGAAATATCCCAAACTAAAAAAATTAAAAACAAAATTCATCATCAACTCCTAAACTTTTCCCTCCATTCATTCTCAGTGGATATATTTTCTATCTCAGCCCAAAATACCACATCAACTCAGTCACCAAAGCTAGAAACCTAGGCATGTCACCTTTGATCTTTCCATTGCCAATCCATCAGCAAAACCTACCAATTTTGCCTCCTGAATGTTTTAAAATTCTGCTTCTTTTTCCCTGGGTCTCAACATCTTTCGTTTAGATAGATATTTTCTAAAACTAGTCTTCCTGCTGCTGCTTGCCCCCTTCAATTCCACTCTCTACACAGGTATAATAAGAATTTATCTGAAATGATCATCTGACTATGTTATTCCCTTGCTTTAAACTGAGCAATGGCTCCTCACTGACTTTAAAGTCTACATTTTTGACATGATTTCACAGTGTTCATAATTTGGCCTCTGCCCATTTTACTTCACAATACTCCCTACAAGCAAGTCCTACAGTAAACTGTAATTTCATATTTTTCTCTTTGTATACTTTTTTGTGTATAGCCCTTTTGTATTTCTATACATTTCCTCATGTTGATACTTTTGTCTAGAATTCCCTACCACTTCCCTGTCCCCTCTTGCTTTCCCCAACCTCAATTATTTATGTCTTGGCAAAGCTGCCACCTCCTCCAGAAAGTCTTTCCTAAAAATTCTGGCAGAACTGGGCTGGACAATTCTCTCCATTCTCTTATCTGTATATTCACTGAGCACACTATAAGTCCTTTAGTGTGCATGCACTATTTTTGTTATCAGAAAAGAGAATAAAAATAACAAGTGTGTGCCTGTGTTATTTGTGCCCCATCCTGGACTCTGAGGTCTTTGAGAACACAAATTATAAGTGATTCATCTTTGTAACCCTACTTGCTAGCCCAATACCTGGCAACTGATGCTCAATACATGTCCTCTTAAATGAAGGTGACTGACAGGAAAGAGAATATAAAAAAACAAATCACAGAAAAGATAAAAGACTTCCTTGCCACAGTATAGTGGTTCATAAAGGCCCAGGTCCTGATATTTGGGCAGTGACATTGACTTCTTTAATTCTGAGGAGTTCTAGTTAAAAAAAAAAAACTCCAAATAAGCAATTTATTTCCTTCTAGCCAGCAAAATTAATTCTATTGAGAAAGTCTCCTGTTCTTGACATTAGATCTCTTACTTTATCACCCTAGGTACATTTTTAAAAACAAATGCCATATGCAATCTTCATCAAGAAAATGGAAAATAAGAAGGAAGAACAAAACCAGTAGAAAATAAAATAAACTTGGCAGCACTGTGCTATTTTTCACATAGAAAATTACTTACATGCAGCAGCAATACAGCAGCAAGAAAAGACTGTCCTTGACAGTACCCAATGTCTTCATCATATACAGAGTAGGCCTAGAGAAAAGACAAAGGAATACTGTAAACATTCACAGATTTTAACGTAAGTGTTAGCTCACATCAGGCTGCTGTTTGTTCCCGTCCCTGGGGGGTTCAGCACAATTTCACTGGTCTTTCAATTTGAATGTGTGTACCATTAGCACAATGGGATCCCTCAAAGAGGCTGTGTGTTTCCTAAAGCAGTTCTAGATATCCCATTATCCCAGAACCATCTTTAGAATTTGGAAAGAAAGAGATGCTCAGAACACCTAATTTTAAAAGATCCATTATGATTTGAGGTCAGATGTATGAGACCACGGGAGGCAGGTGCAAGGAGTGGGTAAGAGGAAGAAGGTACCAAGGTTGATGTGGGAGTTCTAATGTACTACAAGAGGGAAATCTTGAAGCTTCTGAGAGTATAGTGCAGATCCACTATTTTGACAGCCTGCCACTCCCAAAATTACCCTCTAGAACCTCTAGAAGTTCTCAAAGAACTTCTAAACTACCCTCCCACTTTCCAGGAGGGTGAAAAGTAAATATGGCTCCTCCCATCTATACCACTGGGGCAAACCAGAGACATTTAGCATTGCCCTGTGCTTTTTTCAGAATACCCGAGAGAAAAACTCATGCCACATATACACCTGCTATTACAGGTGCTCTGGCTATTCCACATCGTTAATGTCATTCTAACCAGGCTGGCTAGAATATAGCCAAAGAGGCCCATTCATGGGAAATATAGCACTCCTTGAGAAGTAACTATCATACCATTCAACTTAACATTCACCTCCTTGTCTTCAGAGGAAAGGAAATAACGTTCTATGTTCCATATACACTAACTAGTACTTCAAACATCTGAAATTATAATATGTTTTTAAAAGACACCCCACCTCAGCAAGATACCTGGCCTTGTTCTCATGCTGACTGCAAGTTCCAGGAGCAGCAGAGAGCAAGCCCCAGTGTGCAAGTACATTGCCTGCTCATGTCATGTCTTGTATTGTCCCAGTGGCCACAGCAATTACATATCCAAGCCCAGAGTCAATGTGGGAGAGGCCTACCTAAGGGCATGGACATTGTGGGCCATCCCTGCCACAGTCTACCACACCTGAGTTCCTTCACTTCTTTCTACTTGGGCTTAGGTGTGCCCAAGTGTTTAAGGTCAGCTGACCTGTATTTATTAACCTAATTGTAGTAAAGTACTTAAGGAATTTTTTAAATTATATTTTTGAGGAGACATAATATATCAAGATATTTTGACCCCTTATCTTTTATCAATTTTCCTTTATTTCTTTTCATTAGTTTTCCAAATTACTATAGTCTGACGTAACAACCATGATGAATGGGATGGGTTTTGGTGGAGTCTAGGGGGGTTAAGTCTGTGAATAATCTGATCACTGTTGAGAGACTATTAATCTAGATAGAAGATGGAATAGGAGTTTAAAAAAACTGGGGGCCGGCCCGGTGGCGCACTGCTACAGTGCGCCGCTTGAGAGCGCGGCGGTGCTCCCGCCAAGGGTTCGGATCCTACATACAGACCGGTTCCTGCTCACTGGCTGAGCGAGGTGTGGGAGCAACACCGAGGGTTGCGATCCCGTTGCCGGTCCCGGTCCGGTAAGGGCGCGACACTGAGGGTTGCGATCCATTGCCGGACACGAAAAAAGACAAATAAACGAAAAAAAAAAAAAAAGACACCCCATACTAGTTTTTAGGAAACTGAATCAGTTACAGTAGGCAGAGTGTGCCAAACAAAGAGTAAAGAATAGGAGAGATAGAAAGCTGTTTCTATAGAAGTCCAAATAGTAAATATTTTAGGCTTTGAAGGACATTTATGGCTATCAGTTGCTTTTTTAAAAAAAACACAATCTCTTAAAATGTAAAAACGACTCTTAGGTTAAGAACAGTACAAAAACAGGCTTCACGGGCCATAGTTCACTGTCCCCTGATTTAGAATTTAAAAAAATATATCAGGTCCTACTACAATTATTTTTAAAAGACAAACATTCCTAGAGTGCTGTTGGAATCCTGGAAATGTATCCTATCTATGTGTTGTGCTTCATTTCAGTGAGGGAATTTCCATTTAATTTGCATAATACAATGCATCGTAATTTTATGATTATAAAAATTGTCTCTGTCCAGGTCAATGGTTACCAAAGATAACTAGGAAAGGTTACTATAGGGAGGTTAAATGTGGTATCCCCCATATGCCAAAGTAGTTGGAGTACAGGGTCTGGAACTCTTTCCTGCTTAGAAAAACAAAAACAAACCATATTGAAGTATGGCCTATATTTAATGAAATGCATACATTTCAACTGCACAATTTCTTAAGTTGGGGCATTTACATAATCCCACCACTACAGAACATTTCCATCACTCCAGGATGTTCCCACATGCCTCTTTGTAGTCAAACACCTCCACTCCAGGCAACCACTGATCTGATTTTCATCACAATACTTTAGCTTTGTATCTTTCAGAATTTCATATAAATGAAATCACATAATATGCACTCTTTTGTATCTAGCTTCTTTTACTCAGCAAAATGTTTCTGAGATTCTTCCATGTTGCTGTGTACATCTGTAGTCCATTCTCTTTCGTTGCTGAGTAGTATTCCATTGTATGAATATACCACAGTCTATCCATTCTCCTGTTTCTAGTATTAGCTAGTATGAATAAAGCTGCTATATAGATATACATATATATATATAAAGCTTTTTGTGGGTACAGGTTTTCATTTTCCTTGGGTAAATAACTAGGAGTAGCCTGTTTCTAGTATTAGCTAGTATGAATAAAGCTGCTATATAGATATACATATATATATATATAAAGCTTTTTGTGGGTACAGGTTTTCATTTTCCTTGGGTAAATAACTAGGAGTAGAGGTTCAGGTTCAAATTGTTAAGTACATGTCTAACTTTATAAGAAACTGCCAAATTGTTTTTCAATTGTTTTCAAAGTGGTTATACAATTATTACACACACACCCCAGGAATGTATGAGGGCACTCATACATTGCACATCCTTGTCAATATTTGATACAGTTGGTCTTTTTCCTTTTATTAATTCCTGTGGTTTTGACTAGCCTTTCCTTGATGGAAAATGATGTAGAACACATTTTCATGTGCTTTTAGGTAATTGGTGCATCTTTTGTGATTATTCAACTTCTTGACCAATTGTTTAATTGGGTTGCTCATCTTATTGTTGATTTGTTGGAGTTCTTCATATATTCTGCTTACAAGTCTATCTTAGTCCATTTGGGCTGCTATAACAGAATACCATAGACTGAGTAGCTCATAAACAACAGATATTTTTCACAGTTCTGGAGGCTGGGAAGTACAAGATCAAGGCACCAGCAGATTCAGTGTCTGGTGAGGGAAGATTTCCTGATTCATAGAAATGGCGCCCTCTCACTGTGTCCTCACGAGGTAGAAGGGCAAACAAGCTCCTTTGGGCCTCTTTTATAAGAGCACTAATCCCATTCATGAGGGCTCTGCCCTAGTGATCTAATCACCTCTCAAAGACCCACACCTCTTTATATCATTCCCTTGGTGGTCAGGATTTCAACACATGAATTTTGGAGGGAGACAAACACTCAGACCATCTCAAAGTCCATTGTTGGCTATATGTACTGCAAATATTTTCACCCCGTCTGTGGCATGCATTTTCATTTTCTTAATGGTATCTTTTGAAGAGCGGGTTTAAATTTTGATGAAGTTCAACTTAACAGTTTTTTCTTTTATGGCTTGTATTTGTGTGTATGTGTGTCCTGTTTTCATGTCACGAACATTTTTTCCTTCGTTTTCTTTTAGAAGTCTTTTAGTTTCAGCATTTATGTGTAGGTCTGTGATCCACATTGAACTAAGAAGTTTTGAAACCAGGTAGTCTGTCCTTCCACTTTATTCTTTTCAAAATAATTCAGGCTATTCTAGGTTCCTTGTATTTCCATATAAATTTTAGAATCAATTTATTAATTTCTACCAAAACATGTCTGCTGCAATTTTGACAGGGATTGTGTTAAATGTATAAATAAATTTGGTAAATGACATCTTCACAATACAGTCTGCCATTCATAAACATGGTATATCTCTTTCCATTTATTTAGATCTTCTTTAGTTTCTCTTAGTAATACTTTGTAGTTCTTAATATAGAGATCTTGTACATCTTTTGCTAAATTTCCTCCTAAAAATTTTATAATTTTTATGCTATTAGAAATACGGTACTATTAAATTTTTGTTTTCCAACTGTTTGTCGTTAGTATATGGAAATAAAATTTATTTTTGTATATACTAAAATAAATTACGCTATAACCTTACTAAATTCACACACAAGGGTCCGTCAAAAAGTTTGTGAAAAAATAGAATTAGAAGATTATAATACAACTCCTTCCATGAAAAATTTTAAGATCTATTAGTGTTAGTTGCTTTTTAAAATATTCCGTCAAAAAGTTTGTGAAAAAATAGAATTAGAAGATTATAATACAACTCCTTCCATGAAAAATGTTAAGATCTATTAGTGTTAGTTGCTTTTTAAAATATTCCTTTGAATTTTTTACATGCATGATCATGTTGTCTGTGAATGTCACAGTTTTACTTCTTCTCACCTGTATGCCTTTTTTTCTCCTTGCCGTCTTGCACTGACTCCACTACTGTATTGTACAGTACACCAATACAATGGTGAATACAAGCGGTGAAAGACAAAGGACATTTTTGTCTTCTTCCTGGACTTATGAGTCAAATATTCAGTCTTTCACCTTTAAGTATAATGACAGCTGTAGATTTTCCAGAGTTGTCCTTCATCAGATGGAGGAAATTTCCCCCTCTTAGTTAGCTCAGTATTTTTATCTTGTATGGGCACTGAACTTATAAAATGCTTTTCATGCATCTATTGCAATAATAATACTACTTCCTCCTTTATTCTGTTAATGTGGTCAATTACACTGATTTTCAAATGCTGAACCAACTTTGTATACCTGGGTTGAGATTTATTATCCTTTATGCTGCTGAATTTAATTTGCTACTTTTTTCAAAGACTCAGCTTTTGGTTTTATTTTTTTCTTTTGTTTATGTGTTGTTTTAGTCCATTTTGTGTTGCTATAACAGAAATACCTGAGACTGGGTAATTTATAAAGAAGAGAGGTTTATTTGGCTCACAATTCTGGGACAGTTGCTTCTGGCACGGGCCTCAGGCTGCTTCTACTCATGGCAGAAAATGGCAGGGAGCCGGTGGGTACAAGCAGATCACATGGTGAGAGAAAAGCAGGAGAGGGAAAGAAGGTGCCAGGGTCTTTTTAAGCAAGAAGCTCTCGTGGGAACTAATAGAGTGAGAACTCACTCATTAATCCCCCCACCCCCAGGGAGAGCATTAATCCATTCATGAGGGATCCGCCCCCATGACTCAAACAGCTCCCAACACTGCCACATTGGAGATCAAATTTCCACGAGTTTTGGAGGGGACAACACATCCAAACTCCATCATTCTGCCCCTGGCCCCCCAAAACTCATGTCACTCTCATATACAAAGTAGAATCAATCTATCCCAACAGTCCCCAAAGTCTTAGCTTGCTCCAGCACCAACTTAAAAGTCCAAAGTCCAAAGTCTCATCTTAGACCAAAAGCAAAAGTCCTTCCAGCTTTGAACCTGTAAAAAAACCAAATTTATCTACTGCCAAGATACAATGGTGGAACAGGCCATGGGTACACGTTTCCATTCCAAAAGTGAGGAACAGGCCAGAAAAAAGGAAAAACAGGCCCCAAACAAGTCCGAAACCCAGCAGGGCAGACATTATGTCTTAAACCTCCAAAATAATCTTCTTTGACTCCAAGTCCTATATCTTGGGCACAACTGGGCGTCTGGGCCCCCAAAGCCTCAGGCAGCCTCACTCCCACATATCTGCCAGGCACAGCCCATTGGGCTGCACTTGTGCCTGCAGCTTTTCCAGGGTGGCGTTGCACGTTACCAGTGGCCCTGCAGTTCCAGGGTCCTGGAGGCAGCCCTGCTGCCTTGGCTCTATGAGACATTTCCCTGGTGGGGGCTCCAACCCCACTTTCCTGCTCAGCATTGCTCTAGTAGATGACCTCTGCAGTGGCTCTGCCCCTGTGACAGGTCTCTGCCTGGGCTTCCAGGCTTTTCCATACATCCTCTGGAATCTGGGTGGAGGCTGCCATGTCTCCACTGCTCTCACGTCCTGCCAGCCTGCAGACTTAACACAACGTGGGTGCCACCGAGATTTTGGGCCTCTACTCTCCAGGGCTGCTGCATGAACCACATTTGGGGCCACTCCAGCCGGAGCAGCTGGGATGCAGGGAGCAGGTTCCTGAGGGCAGCTGAGCCCCAGGTCTTTCCTCCAGGATAACTCAGTCCTTCTAGGCCTCAGGGTCTGTGATGGGTGGGGCACCCTTCCAGACTTCTCAAATGCCTTTAGGGCATTTTTTCCATTGTCCTGGTTATTAGCATCTGACTGCCTCACCCCAAGATAATGTCTTTAGTAACCAGTTTATCTGCTTCACCCTTGCATTGTTCTCTGGCTTTCTGCTCCTTTACCGCATGGCCAGGCTGCAAATTTTCCAAATCTTTACGCTCTGATTGCCTTTTAAATTCAGCCTTTACATCATGATTCTGCAGCCATAACTCAGAGTAGGCTCTGAAAAGCAACCATGCAGCTTGCTTAATGCTTCGCTGCTTAGAAATTTCTTTGGCCAGGGCCGGCCCGGTGGCGCACTGGATAAGTGCGACGCTTGGGAAGCGCGGCGGCACTCCCGCCCGAGGGTTCGGATCCCACATACAGACCGGTTCCCGCTCACTGGCTGAGCGAGGCGCAGGAGCAACGCTGAGGGTTGCGATCCCGTTGCCGGTCCCCGGTCCGGTACGGGGGCAACACTGAGGGTTGCGATCCGTTGCCGGACACGGAAAAAGACAAAAGACAAAAAAAAAAAAAAAGAAATTTCTTTGGCCAAATGCTCTGGTTCACAACTCTTAAGTTCCAACTTCCACAAAGTCCAAGGGCATGGACACCATGTAGCCAAGTTCCTTGCTATGGTGTAGCAAGGGTTATCTTTTGTCCAATTTCCATTAAGTTCCTCATTTCTATCTGAGACCTCATCATCCGCACGGCCTTTACTGTCCACATTTCTATCAGCATTCTGCTCACCACCACATAAGTCTCTAAGAAATTCCAAACTTTCCCTTGTCTTTTTCTCTTATTCTAAGTCCTCCAAACTCCTCCAGCTGCATCTGGCACGGGCCTCAGGCTGCTTCTACTCATGGCAGAAAATGGCAGGCAGCCGGCGGATACAAGCAGATCACATGGTGAGAGGAAGCAAGAGAGAGAGAAGCAAGAGAGAGAGAAGGTGCCAGAGTCTTTTTAAGCAAGGAGCTCTCACGGGAACTAATAGAGCGAGAAGTCACTCATTAATCCCCCCTCCCCCAGGGAGAGCATTAATCCATTCATGAGGGATCCGCCCCCATTAATCAAACAGCTCCCAACACTGCCACATTTAAAATCAAATTTCCACGAGTTTTGGAGGGGACAACACATCCAAACTACATCATGTGTTTTCTATTTCATTGATTTCTGTTCTTACCGGTTCTTACCTTTACTATTTTTTTCCTTCTATTTACTTTAGGTTTAACTTGGTCTTTTATTTTCTAGCTTATTAATATAGAAACTTAGATCTTTCCTCTAATGTGGCCATTTAAAG
>NW_007726256.1:256001-257976 GCF_000696425.1 Galeopterus variegatus | reverse complement strand
GGGACAACACATCCAAACTACATCATGTGTTTTCTATTTCATTGATTTCTGTTCTTACCGGTTCTTACCTTTACTATTTTTTTCCTTCTATTTACTTTAGGTTTAACTTGGTCTTTTATTTTCTAGCTTATTAATATAGAAACTTAGATCTTTCCTCTAATGTGGCCATTTAAAGCTATAAATTTCCCTCTAATTTTTTGACATCTTTTTAAAAAAACACTGCTGAGATGGTGCCAATCCTTGCCAACTGTCATCATCCCCAAGCATTATAGGCCAATAGGGTGGCACAGACCTGGCTCCCTTTCAACTCAATGAATTTCACCCCAGTAGTTTCTGAGAAAATTCTGGGCAATTCTATCTCTAAAAGCCATAGCCTTAGAGGCTGGTCTGTTGGCTCAACTGGTTAGAGCATGGTGCTGATAACTACAAGGTCCAGAGTTCAATCCCTGTACTGGCCAGCCACCAAAAACAACAAAACAATATCAGCCATAGCCTCAGAGAAAAAAGTGGGGTTATCCTACAGAGGCAGGGGTATTAAACAGGACCACTACGGCAACCTTTGCACTAAGGGATGTAGTAGAATGAGGTTAAAAAAAAAAAAAAAGTAGGTCAACCTCAGCAATCTTTTTAGCTCTTTTTCTTCAAATGAAATAGACTAGATAATTCATAAATTCCTGCAATGACTTGCAACAGAGATTTATGATGTATTTATGCCCAAATATGTTAGGCCCAATTAATCCTTGAGTTATTAATAATGGTTTATTATAATAATGGTTTATTCTAAAAGCAAATAAATATATGAATATATCTTCTCTGGTTATTATGCTATAAGTAGAACAAACATGGAAACTAATATTAAACTGTTGATGTTCTACCCACTTTGTCCAACTTTAATACAAAACAATCTATAGATGACTCCTCTAGAAAATGATTTCTGCTGGGTATATGCCATCAGAAATAGTTAGAACCTAGTCACCTGTTAAAATTTTGAGCAAAAGAAGAAAAGAATGGTGAGTGTTATGTTTCCTTCAAAACCTTGTCTCCCAGCCACCAAAAAAAAAAAAAAAGTGAAAAACTTCTCACATTTTAGCCAAAAGCATACACTAGGAGAATTGTCCTACACAGGTACTACTATGCTTTGGCTCTAATTCAGCACCTGGCCAGAATCACCTAAAACCTATGATATATAAAAACTAGGTGATACCAAAGTAGGCTTTCAGCTGTTAATAACTATGATAACTTAAAAACAATTGATTCTTTTTATAAAAACCATGTTTACTTAGGTATAATTTACATATAGTAAAATTTACTCCTTGATCTTTTTTTTGAAAAAGGCATATTACTGGATGTGTTAATGACAAACACTTTTAGAGTCTTTAAATTTTACCAATATATGAAGCTAAAAATGAGGAAGCAAAGTACCTCATTCCACGGAACTATCTTTACTGAGTTAACATTTGACATAACATATCCAGCCTTCAGACTTCAATATATTCAACTGTATAACTCAGGTCTGTATAGGAATTATCCATTTAGGAAGTATTTATGCATCATTTGTAAAGGCACATTGAAGTTACTGTCCACCATATTACCCAAAACTCCCAAACCTAGTATAACCATATATCCCTGTTGTCCCAGTATAATTATTAACATCATCTTCACCCTCAAAAGTTTCCTAATTAGGATGATAACTAATAGAGCCATCCAATCCATGCTATGATCCATGCAATAAATTCCTTTAATCTTGTGCCTGAAAATTTTGTGCCCTTATTTTTTATATGCTAATAAGATAATAAATATTATATAATTTAGCATTTTCTTTTAGCCTTAACTGCCATGAATTAATATTCAAATGCATTACTCAAGTCTAAAAAATAGCTCATCTCTGGTACCTGATAATGTCCACTCCTCCTAGTTACTGTATTTATCTATTTTACATGAGTTTTAGTTTTATAAGCTCTTTCAGTAAACAGAA